>NC_137657.1:28118489-28224445 GCF_963422515.1 Blennius ocellaris | reverse complement strand
GGAAAAACTGAGAGTTGATTGGCTGTTTAGGTGGTGTGTGTGTGTGTGTGTGTGTGTGTGTGTGTGTGTGTGTGTTGTGTGTGTGTGTGTGTGTGTGTGTGTTGTGTGTGTGTGTGTGTGTTCCAAGCTGATTAAGGCAGTTTTTCAGTTCTTGCGTCTCCCCGACAGAACAAAACAGCAAATAAATAACGTTTCCAGACGTCGAGGAACAAGAGAAAAACCTGTGACCTCCTCCACCTCCTCCATCCACTCCTCCATGACCACCTCTATCACCTCCTCATCACCTCCTCCTCCATGACCACCTATATCACCTCATCACCTCCTCCTCCACCTCCTTCACCACCACCTCCTCCTCCATCACCTCCTCCTCCATGACCACCTATATCACCTCCTCATCACCTCCTCCTCCTCCACCTCCTCCTCCATGACCACCTATATCACCTCCTCCTCCACCTCCTCTCATCACCTCCTCTCCATGACCACTATATCACCTCCTCCACCTCCTCATCACCTCCTCCTCCATGACCACCTATGTCCACCTCCTCATCACCTCCTCCTCCTCACCTCCTCCTCCATGACCACCTATATCACCTCCTCCTCCACCTCCTCATCACCTCCTCCTCCATGACCACCTATATCACCTCCTCATCACCTCCTCCTCCACCTCCTCTCATCACCTCCTCCTCCACGACCACCTATATCACCTCCTCATCACCTCCTCCTCCATCACCAGCTATATCACCTCGACCTCCTCCTTCACCTCCTCCATGACCACCTATATCACCTCCTCCTCCATCACCTCCTCCTCCATGACCACCTATATCACCTCCTCATCACCTCCTCCTCCTCCTCCATGACCTCCTCATCAACTCCTCCTCCTCCTCCATGACCTCCTCATCAACTCCTCCTCCACCTCCTCCTCCATGACCACCTATATCACCTCGACCTCCTCCTTCACCTCCTCCATGACCACCTATATCACCTCCTCCTCCACCTCCACCTAGATCACCTCCTCCACCTCCTCCTCCTCCACCCAGTCAGCACCACATTAAACCACCTGCTCGTCCCACAACGCCTGTTTCTTAGAGTCACTTGTAAAAGAGAAAAAAAAAACCAACATCAATAGTTTAAAATCACTTTAAACTCATTTTCAAAGTTTTCCTCTCGGTGATGGAACCAGTTTAAAGTTTAGAATCCGTCACCGGCTGGGTGGGACTTATTGAGTTTTGGGTGTAATAATTAGAATAATGATAATATTTTGATTTCATAGAAGTAAAGTCCACCAGTGTTTATTCCTTCTACTTTGACGTAAATAAAAACCTTCAGTTTATTTCACCTCCACAACGTAGAGCCGAACATTATTTCTACGTCACTTAGAAGAAATTCCACTTTTTCAGTTACAATCTAAAACTAATATTTTTGCTAATTCATCCAAACAATGACAATAATGAAATGAAGTCTCTTATTTATCATAATCAGCAGTTTTTTCCTCTTTGCTTTTTAAAATAAAATCCTGTTTTTGGTTCTAAAATATGAAAAAAAAGGTCCAGTTTCCAGCATCAAATGAAATTAAATCAATAAAATATTCAGTAATAAGTGTTTTGGGAAATAACATTAAAAGAAACAAGACATTTCACGCCACATTTTTTAACTAAAAATTCTACAATAAGTGTGATTTGGGTCAGATTTACAGTTTAAATCTGATTTTATTTCACTTTAATGGCTGAAAACTCCTTTTTTACCAAGTAAACGTCAGTGATTATTTCAGGAATATAAATCTTATTTAACAGACTTATTTAGATAAGTTTGGGTATAAAAAACCAATGATTTCCAGCCGATCCTTGTTAAATTCAAGGATTCCTTGACTGATTCACGTGTACAGAATATTAGATTTATTCAAACTGGGCAATTTCACAGTTTAATTCTACATTTCTTTGCGCGATTCGCTTCAGAATGTCTGGCTTTGGCTTCAACTGCAGCTCTGCAGGGTTCCTACATGTATTTTGATTTAATTTCCCCTCTGCTGCTGCTCATTCTGAGGAAACCGACTCGTTTTTCTCGCCGCACGCGCGCAGATCACGCACGTGTCACGCGTCTTCTTTAATTGATCCCAAGTCAGACACGCTCGCCCGCGTTTTCTTTAATTTAACACAATAAAAGCAGGTGAAGGAAAACAACTTACTTCATGATTCAGCGGCTTTCTGGAGGAAGAACCTCCGGACAGGTGCGGGACTGACGGGGGAGCGAGCAGCCGGACGGGAGCTCGATCAGGCGGCCGCAGGGAGCTCCAGACCCCGGGGAGCTGTGGAGGAGCTCCGGGTGGAGGGATGGAGGGATGGAGGGATGGAGAGGAGAGGAGGTGAAGAGAGGAGAAAGTGGAACGAGGGCAGTGTTAAAGACTCAACAACACTCCTCCTCTTCCTCTCCTCCTCCTCTTCCTCTCCTCCTCCTCTTCCCCTCATTCTCCATCTCCTCCTCCTCTTCCTCCTCAAAATACTTTCAAATAAAACACAGATCGAGAATGAACTATTTGGCATTTTATTATTTTTTATAATAAAGTTCTGTTGCGGTGAATTTCTAAGTGTTTTCTCTGTTTTTTTTAATTTATTTGGTAGTGTTTTATTATTTATAAGTATTTTCTATATTTGTTTTTTTATTTTCTTGATAATGTTTTATTATTTGTAACTATTTTCTCTATTTGTATGTGTTTTTTTTATTTTATTTGGTAGTTTAATTATTTGTAAGTATTTTCTCTATTTGTATGTGGTTTTTTTTACATTTTATTTATTGTCGTGTTTTCTGAACTTTGTAGTGTTTGGTACTTCCAGGCCACCATAACTCGTGAAGCATCTTGCTTGTATTTTTTATATTCTAAAAAAAATAAAAAAAGACCGTGTTTTATAAACAAGTTGTATTTAAATTCAAATTGGCTGAAACTGGATCATTATGAGGATCAACAACCTGAGAGATTTCTCACTGTAGAAACAGGAAACAACCGGGGTCACCACCACATTGGGGTCACTCTGGGGTCACCAGGGTCATATTGGGGTCACCAGGGTCACTCTGGGGTCATATTGAGGTCACCAGGATCACACTGGGGTCACCAGGGTCACTCTGGGATCACCAGGGTCACACTGGGGTCCCCAGGGTCACTCTGGGGTCATATTGGGGTCACCAGGATCACACTTGGGTCACCAGGGTCACTCTGGGATCACCAGGATCACACTGGGGTCCCCAGGGTCACTCTGGGGTCATATTGGGGTCACCAGGATCACACTTGGGTCACCAGGGTCACATTGGGGTCACTCTAGGGCCACCAGGGTCAAACCGGGGTCACACTGGGGTCCCCAGGGTCACTCTGGGGTCATATTGGGGTCACCAGGATCACACTTGGGTCATATTGGGGTCACCAGGGCCACTAGGATCACACTGGGGTCACCAGGATCACACTGGGGTCACCAGGGTCACTCTGGGATCACCAGGGTCACTCTGGGGTCATATTGGGGTCACCAGGATCACACTTGGGTCACCAGGGTCATATTGGGGTCACCAGGATCACACTGGGGTCACCAGGGTCACACTGGGGTCACCAGGGTCACTCAGGGGTCACATCGGGGTCACTCTGGGGTCAGTGGGGTCACTCTGGCGTCAGTGGGGTCACTCAGGGGTCACCAGGGTCACTCTGGGATCACCAGGGTCACATCGGGGTCACTCTGGGGTCACCAGGATCACACTGGGGTCAGTGGGGTCACTCTGGCGTCAGTGGGGTCACTCAGGGGTCACCAGGGTCACATTGGGGTCACCAGGGTCACTATGGCGTCAGTGGGGTCACTCAGGGGTCACCAGGGTCACATTAGGGTCACCAGGGTCACTCTGGGCGTCCGAGGCCCAACACAAACCTGCACGGTCGACAAATTCCCGGCTGCAGGTAATAAAAAGCGAATTACGGCGGCGGAGCCGGCGGGACTAATCATATACTAATAATATACAAAGTCTGCCCCCCACTGACTTTCTGCCCCCCCCTCACCCCCCTCCCTCCCCCCTCCCCCCTCTCACCCGGGGCAATAAAGTGTAGAAAATCCATATTCTCTTGGCCAATGAGGGCAGCAGGGCTCCTGCAGCTCAGGACCTGAGCCAGTAATCTGATTACTCTTTGCATCGCCGACTGTGGAAATTGATTTAGTTTGTCGTTCCTGAAACATTGAAGTGGAGAAGTTGAGCTGCAGACTTAAAGCCTCGAGGGATTAGAAGTGGCTTTAATTGATTTTATTCTCTGGATTAGCGTCATCACACACACACACACACACACACACACACACACACACACACACACACACACACACACACACACACACACACACACACACACACACACACACACACACACACGAAAGATCCAGAATCCAGACCACAGCACGGATTGAATCACTGCTGGGTGAATGGGTGAGAGAGTGAGAGAGTGAGTGAGAGAGAGAGAGAGAGTGAATGGATGAGAGTGAGTGAGAGAATGAGTGGGTGAGAGAGAGAATGGATGAGCGAGAGAAAGAGTGAGTGGGTAAGAGAGAGAGTGGGTGAGAGAGAGTGAGGGTGAATGGGTGAGAGTGTGGGTGAGAGAAAGAGTGAGTGGGTGAGAGAGAGACAGACAGAGAGGGTGAATGGGTGAGATTGAGTGAGAGAGAGAGAGAATGGATGCGAGACAGACAGAGACAGAGAGAGAGAGAGAGAGAGAGACAGAGACAGAGAGAGAGAGACAGACAGACAGACAGAGAGAGAGAGAGAGAGAGAGAGACAGAGAGAGAGAGAGAGAGACAGAGAGAGAGAGAGAGAGAGACAGACAGACAGACAGACAGACAGACAGACAGACAGACAGACAGACAGACAGACAGACAGACAGACAGACAGACAGACAGACAGACAGACAGACAGACAGAGAGAGAGAGAGAGAGAGAGAGAGAGAGAGAGAGAGAGAGAGAGAGAGAGAGAGAGAGAGAGAGAGAGAGAGAGAGAGAATCATCCAGTCAGCTTCTCTTTATTTTGGATCAATAAAGTGGAACCAAAGCTGAAAAGCTTCAAGCTCCAGAGCTGCAGAGTGAAAGCGGCCAGCAGGAGGCGCCACTCCGGACCAAATACCAAGACAATGGTAACAAAAAACAAAAAATTCAAAGAAAACCTTGATTGATTTTTTTTTATTTTTTAAACAAACGTGTTCCCAGCAGCGACACACTGACATGTCAGTGGCGCCGGGAGCCTCGAAGTCAAGTTACCCAGAATGCAACAGGCCTCATTTAAATGTCCTTTATGTTGAGATTGTAGTCATTTTCATTTAAATCAAGGTTTAACTCCAGAGTCTGTTGAGTCTCGGTCCGACCAATGAAATGAGGCGGTTTGTCGAAACAAGAACTTTAAAAGACAATTTAAATCCATAACTGGTAAAAATATCAGATTTTTTTTTTTTTTTTTGCATTAATAAATGAAAACCTTTGATTTGTTTCCCCGGCGGCCTGTGAAACGTCTCCACTTCGCCTTAAATTGCATCGTTTGGCTGAAAATGACTGGAAACATCAAAGGGAAGATGAAAGACACACAAACTGGACGACGGCTCCGTTCCGTTAGAACAGCTTTTATTCCGATTGCGATTCTTCGTCTCCACGTTAAAAACGAGCCGGAGGAAGACGACCCGGCCTGGAATCAGACGGAGGAACTTGTCTTGACGTTCCACAGGAAACTTTTAACTTCCAACGTGTTCCGAGAAGCAGAGTCAGCGGTTTTTAAAACTGCGTTTTTGTGTGACGAACTGTTCAACTTCAAAACTTCTTGTAAAAACCGGAATTATAAGCAAACGTTCCAGTCGGACGCTGGCGACTGAGCAGTGTGTGTGTGTGTGTGTGTGTGTGAGAGACTGCCCCCTGGTGGCCGAAGCACCGCCGGCGGCCCGGTGACCCTGACAGGGAAGCGTCCGCCCGTCGAGAGGCAGTGCAGGTTTTGCCAAGTCAGCGGTTTGTTCAGCAGGTGGAGGCCAGCTTCCTCTCCCACTCCTCCTCCACCACCCGGTACAGCTCCATCGTGGCCCGGGCGTCCTCCACCGACGAGTGGCCCCGCCTCCCGCTCTGAGGAAACACCGGGGGGGGGGTCAGCGCAGGACAACACGTGGAAAAGGTTGTTTTTCTACTTTATCAACCAAGAGATAAAGGTTGTAATGTTTCCTAGAGAGTGGCAGGAAGTGACAGGAAGTGACGGAAGTGACGGGAAGTGACGGGAAGGAAGTGATGGAAATGACAGAAGGAAGTGACTGGAAGTGACAGGAAGAAAGTGATGGAAATGACAGAAGGAAGTGACGGGAAGTGACAGGAAGTGATGGGAAGTGACAGAAGGAAGTGACAGGAAGGAAGTGACAGAAGGAAGTGACGGGAGGAAGTGACAGGAAGTGACGGATGGAAGTGACGGGAAGTGACAGGAATTGACAGGAAGTGACGTGAAGGAAGTGACAGCAAGTGACGGGACGAAGTGACGGAAGTGACAGGAATCTAGTGACGGGAAGTGACAGGAAGTGACGGGAAGGAAGTGACGGGAAGGAAGTGACAGGAAGTGACGGGACGAAGTGATGGAAGTGACAGGAATCTAGTGACGGGAAGTGACAGGAAGTGACGGGAAGGAAGTGACGGGACGAAGTGACGGAAGTGACAGGAATCTAGTGACGGGAAGTGACAGGAAGTGACGGGAAGTGACGGGAAGGAAGTGACGGGAAGGAAGTGACAGGAAGTGACGGGACGAAGTGACGGAAGTGACAGGAATCTAGTGACGGGAAGTGACAGGAAGTGACGGGAAGGAAGTGACAGGAAGAAAGTGATGGAAATGACAGAAGGAAGTGACGGGAAGTGACAGGAAGGAAGTGACAGGAAGTAACGGGAAAGAAGTGACAGGAAGTGACGGAAGGAAGTGACAGGAAGGAAGTGACAGGAAGGAAGTGACAGGAATCTAGTGACGGGAAGTGACAGGAAGGAAGTGACAGGAAGAAAGTGATGGAAATGACAGAAGGAAGTGACAGGAAGTGACGGGAAGTGACAGAAGGAAGTGACAGGAAGGAAGTGACAGAAGGAAGTGACAGAAGGAAGTGACGGGACGAAGTGACAGGAAGTCACGGACGGAAGTGACGGGAAGGAAGTGATGGAAGGAAGTGACAGGAAGTGACGGATGGAAGTGACGGGAATTGACAGGAAGTGACGTGAAGGAAGTGACGGGAATTGACAGGAAGTGACGTGAAGGAAGTGACAGGAAGTGACGGGAATTGACAGGAAGTGACGTGAAGGAAGTGACAGGAAGTGACGGGAATGTACAGGAAGTGACGTGAAGGAAGTGACGTGAAGTGACGGGACGACGGTTCCGGGTTCTGCCGGACGGGTCCGTACCTGAATGTCCCGGTTGAAGATGGCCTTGGTGAGCCTCTTCAGCGAGGCGCACTCGGTCTCGCCGAAGCCGGCCTTCTGGTTGAGCAGCGGCATGCGGGACGTGTCGCGGGTCATGGCGGCCGGGTGCGAGTAGCTCAGCACCTTGAAGTCGTTGTGGACGGCGTGGCCGATCACCACCTTCCCCACCAGCAGCTTCAGGATCTGCAGGGAGCCACAGGTTCAACCTTCACCTGCTCCGACCTCCACCCTCTGGGTGGCGCTGCAGAAGCTGCTGACGCTCGCGAGGAGCATAGAGCTAGCGAACTCAGTTACATAGACGTCTATTAGCAGGAGTCTACTTCTAAAGTTCTATGTGCTCTGTTGTCTGTATTTTAGGTGTGTTTGTATGGAAGTAAAAAAAAAAAAAAAAACTTCCGTCCACATCTCACTATGAACTGGGCTTCAGGGCGTGTAGTACACCCGCCAGGCCTGTAGGGGCGCTGTGACGCAAACATTGAAGTAAAACTGCCGTCAGATTCTGAATTCAAATTTCTAACTTTTGCAGCTGAATTTTTTTTGCAGCTGAATTTTTTTGCAGCTGAATTTTTAGACACATTGAATTTTTACACACGGAATATTTTTAGATGTTGGAAAAAAAATCAGAAGCAAAAAAAAGATAGGTACTTGAAATTCGACAGCTTTTAAAATTCAAAGTCTGATTACCATCGAAATCAGACTTTGAATTTTAAAAGCTGTCGAATTTAAAGCACCTATCTTTTTTTTGCTTCTGATTTTTTCCCCCCCAACATCTAAAAATATTCCGTGTGTAAAAATTCAGCTGTAAAAAAAATTCAACCGCAAAAAAGATTCAGCTGCAAGAAATTCAATTTCAGAATCTGATGGCAGTTTTACTTCCATATGTTTGTGTCACAGCGCCCCTAGAGGCCTGGCGGGTGTACTACACGCCCTGAAGCCCAGTTCATAGTGAGATGTGGACGGAAGTTTTTATTTTATTTTTGAGAATCTCAGGGAGGAAAACGAAGGTTTTAGCTTTTAGGTTTTAACAAGACGTCGGGTATTCTCTCGCCGAACCAAAGAGTCTACGGCAGAAAACGCCTCCGGCTCGGGCGACGGCCTCACCTCCTTGCGGGCCAGAGCGAAGGGCGTGGCCTTGCAGAGGTCGCGGTGGCGGATGCCGCTCCACCGCGTGCGGTAGTCGGTGACGGGCGCCGGGGGCTTGACGAACTTGTCGTAGACCACGTCGCCGTCGTAGGACACCACGCTGCAGCGGGCCAGCTGGCTGACGCTGCCCTTGGGCCCCGTGCCCACCATCTCGCAGTCGATGGCCACGCACTTGGCCGGGTTCCCCGCCGCCGAGGACTTGCAGTGGCCGCCGCCGCCGCCGGACGCCGAGGGCCCGGCGCCGGGCTTGTGGTCGCCGCCGCCGACGTCGCTCGCGGCGGTGGCGGGAGGCGGGGGGCGGCTAGCGCCGTTGTGAAGGACGGCCTGCTGGAGCTTCCCTCGTTTCTCCAGCGCCTGCATCTTCCGGCGGAACCACTTGTCCTTCCTCTTCTTCTTCTTCACGCCCTGCGTGGCGCCGTCCGGGCTGAAGGCGTTGATCTGGATGTCCGACATGGCGGCGGACGGAGAAACAAACCGGCGCCTCGGCCTCAAACCACCGGGACGACCTGCTCACATCTTTATACCTGAGAGCGAGAGAGAGAGAGAGAGAGATGCAAAGATAGATAGATAGATAGATAGATTGATATATAAACTCTTTAACAAGCTCAAACTAAACCAGAGTCTCTTGAAACCAAGGTGTCAAACTGGTTTCAGACCAGTACAGTTCTGCCCTAAAAACCTTTAAAGTCACACTGTACAGTTTTTTTCAAGTTGTAGAGGGTATACGTCATGTAAACGTCAATATTTTTCAAATTATTACGACTGAAAATGACAACAATTCAAAGCATGAAGTCAATTTTAATGAAACTTTCTGCTGCAAAACAGTGAAACGTCCTAAAAAAAAAACCTTCTATAACAGTTGAATTATGGGTGTTTTTACAAACTCACCCTGGAAGAGAGGATTTAAGGTTCAATGCATCGTTTTTAGTTCAGAAATGTTTTATGCAAACGACTTTTTTTTCCACAACAAACCATGAAAATAATGTAGTAACCATGTTGGTACACACACACACACACACACACACACACACACACACACACACACACACACACACACACACACACACACACACACACACAGGCCTCAAGTAAACAGACTCTTGGATGTTAAAACACACATTTCCTCTTTAAAACAGTATCAAAAATCACGTTTAAAAACAATTAAAACGTGAATTACCAGACCTAACATATTAAACTAGATCTATTAAAACTGAGAAGATGTTCTTATAAATTATAGCTGTTCTAAAGAGGGGCATTCTAACGTACTAAATATGCTGGAAATAACGGCAATAATAAAAACTCAGTAACATCGTTACTTTCGATTCTGGTGAAGATTAGTCAGTTCAGCTAACGTTAGCTCGCCAATGCTAACTGAGTTTTTATCACAGATAGTTCAGTTTATCGACATGAAACGCAACTGAACAACGTTATACGCATTATCGGAAGTTATATCCATAAAGTACATCTGTTTGAAGCTGTTAAAGCAACTTTATGAAAGAAAATCCACAGACCTGCAGCATGAACTGTGCGGTACACTCGGTGTTTCGGAATGACTGGTTGCCGTGTTGACTGATGACAAACTTCCGGTCGCGTCAATCGCGGCTGTACGTAATAACAGATGCTTAAACAAGTCATAAAAGGTTCATCACTTTAAATATGTATTGTGAATGCAGGTTAACGGCGATCGCGAGTTTTAACGAGTTTTAAACATTTGCTGTTGCGAGCAGTAATAAGGATAAACGGAGATGATCACCAGTTAACAGGGAAACCAGGTAATCCGAAACACCGGGCAGCGTGCTCACAACAACACGTACACATCCGGGTCGTGCTGCATTCAGGAACAGTCTGAACAATCGGATTTATTTCATAGTCTTAGCCGATATATGAAAAGTAATTTTCCAACTGGACTAGATTTACTCCCGACACGCAGACATTATTGGAGTAAAAACACGAAACATTGGCGATATAATGTGAGAGGTCTTGACATTGTGATATGAGATGCAGGTAACCTTTTTAATTGGGATTACATAATTACGGAGGGTTTGAAACGCACCCATCACGTGACCGTGAGCTACAGTAGGAAAACTATTGCCTCAAACAAAACGTTTATTTTTATTTTTCCCCCTGAATAAACTAGGTTTATACTGTAAACGCAGTTTGCTTGCAGCAGGCCCGTGATGTCATCCGCGTTTCAGACACGGTTCTTGTCAACTGGAAAGAAAGCGGCGCTGAGAGAACGCCGGTAGTTAGCATTAGCTTTAGCATGGCAGCGGGAGACGCGGAGACGTTTGAGCCGAGTTTCTCTGCAGATGAGCAGAAACATCTGGCCACGAGACTCGTCTCGTTTCTCTCCCAGTACACGCACCTCTCCGACTCCTACGTCATTGTGCGTAAACATCAAAAATCACACGTAACTGTGGCCTGATCACGGTCACATTAAAGCCTGTAAACTGGTTGTTATTTAGTGAAATTTGGATTAAATAAACAAATTTCCCCCTCGTGTCGTTCCGCGTGCAGGAGTTCTTCACTGAAGACTTGTGGCACACGTTGCCCCCCAGCTGGCAGCTCGTCCTGCAGGACCTCTCCTACCCGCAGGTCGCAGACCTGCTGCTGGATGCGGGACAAGAAAACAGGAGGTACTGCAACACAAACTGGGCATTTAACACATTTAAAACAAATAAATACAAAGTTGCAAAAGTCAGAAGCATTAATGGGTTTTTTGAGGAAATAAATCCTGTACAATGTACTTTTACATTATTTCTAATAGATATATTATACATTTCATATAGTATACGTTTCAACAATATCATTAAAAAAAAAAAAAAAGAGTTGAGTTGAGCTGCTTCTCACCGATACGGTCCTGGGCTGATGTTTCACTTCAATACTAATAAACTATTTATAGCCTCTTGCACATTCAAATTTAAAGATATAGTATATTTAAAAAGTGTGGAAATAATTATAAAACAAACATTGATCCTATATTTTATTTTAGACTCATAAATCAAGCTGATTATTATTTTTGCTCCAACAAATCCTTTGTTTTGCCAAATCAAAGACTTAAAAAGACACGATATTGTCGACCTTAATACACCTGCTGTGACGTATAAAGCGCATAATTAGAATCTTCCACCTCATATCCAGAAATTGTTTATTTTTGTCTCAAATATACTTTGAAATCCTTCAAATCAGTAGAGAATTAGTCGTGGACGAGTCGTCGGTTCACCAACAGGCAGTAAGACGTAGTTACTTACTCTATTTTATTGCTGCGGCTCGAAATACAACCGTCGTTTTTTCCGGCACTGTCAGTTCTAGATCAGGGGTCGGCAACCCGTGGCTCTTTGATCCGACCACTGCGGCTCTTTGATCCCTCCACTGCAGCTCTTTGGTTCCTCCACTGCGGCTCTCTGATCCCTTCACTGCGGCTCTTTGATCCTTCCACTGCGGCTCTTTGGTTCCTCCACTGCGGCTCTTTGGTCCCTCCACTGCGGCTCTTTGGTTCCTCCACTGCGGCTCTTTGATCCCTCCACTGCGGCTCTTTGGTTCCTCCACTGCGGCACCTTGAGCCTCCGTCCCACTGCAGTTCATCCTGGAGGGACGTAAGGAGGCAAGGCCACCCAGAGCGCAGTCCCTACAAAGAGTGGTAAAATGTAGGGTCGTGAGCGACGCAGCGACGTGACGTCATTACAACAATAATGGATGAAGAACGTAGAATTGCGGCTCAACTGGTGTCTGAAGCTGGGAGCTTCCTGTACCTTTCACAGTAAAAGCCGACAGTTCCAGGAGGTTCATTACAGACTTGTTGAGAGTGACGGAACATTCTAGTGAATCACACAACAACTACAGGACATTAAAGACACACCATCACACTCATGGTTCTAACAATCCAGATCTCACACATTTATCTTCCATTTTAATAAAGTGTAGCGATAAAGGAGCTGAGAGCTGCAATGTATTATGGGAGTTTCTGTTTGTCGTGTTTTAAATGTAATTATTGGGGGTTATGTTAGGTTTGTAGTGTTGGTAGTAATTGTGTTTTTGTTGCTTAGTTCATGTAGTTTAGTTTATTAGTTGTAAGTCGTCAACCAGCAGTGAAGAAGGTTTTGTGTGTAGTGTCCTCCTGGCATGGTCTTCCTGTGGGACTGTCAAAATAAAATGTGTGTGTCTCTCTGGGTGTTGTGTTCAGTGGGAAACGGGACCAAATGGCTCTTTGAGCATTAAAGGTCACCGACCCGTGTTCTAGAGCGTCACGGATCGTCTCTATAGTTTCTACTTCCAGCTCGTCTTCGTACCGAGAGTGACGTCGGTAGCGCTGCTCTCTCTCTCTCTCTCTCTCTCGCTCTCTCTCTTGCAGGTACCCGTCGCCGTGGCCTCTGTCTCTGCTGGCGTTCCGAGCCACGGCTCACGCGCTGGCGTTCCCCAGACGGTGCGGCGGCGGCGACTCGGCGACGCCGGACGAGTTCCCGGGGAACCGGAGTCAGAGTTCGCTGCTCGGCCACGTCTTCAGGAAACACGTGAAGCCGAAGAAGCAGCACGAGATCCGCCGCCTCGGCACGGTGAGGGGGTTCCCCCGTCTGAACGCTCTGTCAAAGACTTCCTCTCGCTCGCTTTAAAGCCGCCGTTTCTCCTCTTCCTCCTCCTCCTCTTCCTCCTCTGCAGCTGGTGAAGCGGCTCTGCGATCGGACCGGCTGCCGCGCGGTGGTGGACGTCGGTTCTGGACAGGTACCGGCGGAACCGCGTCTCAAATGTCCAGTTTTGTAGCTTGTTGTTTTTTTTTTTTTTTGACACCTTGACGAGACTCCGCCCCCCCCTCCCCCCTCCCCCGCAGGGTCACCTGACTCGCTTCATGTCGTTCGGACTCGGCCTGTCCGTGACCGCCGTGGAGGCCGACTGGGATCTGGTTACCACGGCGACCAGGTTGGACGGACAGCTGCTGGGCGCCCTGGCAAAGGACGACCGGAAGAAGGTTGGGAGATTTTTCCGCTTTTCGGAAACCACCCGTGAAAAGTCTGGTGGTGAGAGAAGGTCAATCCCTGGAAGCTGGACGTCGTCCCTCCCTCCTCCAGGTGTCCCCCAGGGCTCTGTCCTGGGCCCTCGTCCTCTTCAGTGTCCAGCTCCTCCCTCTTGGCCATATCTCTCAGAAATCAAACGTTCATATAACGTTGTATATTGCGGCCTGACATGATATTTCAACCAGAGACGATCCGATCATTACTTATCCAATTTATGTTTAATTTAATTTAATTATGATTATTTAATTTTTTTCTCTTTTCTTTTGTCGTTTACATTTTACTTTACATTCGCAGTATTTCATTATTATATTGCTGTCAGAGACTGTGTTCTATTGTTCTTGCTATTTTTATTGTTTAAAAAAAAGAATGAAAAGGATATGATATGTACAATATCCTATGTGTACATTACTGTATTTTTCAACCAAAAAAAGATATATATAAAAAAAAAAGAGAGACGATCCGATCGCTGAAAGACTGTTCATATATATACATATAGAGACGCGACTAACAGGACATGGATGGAAGAGAAACTATTGTAGTTCCAGTGGAGCAGGAGAATCAGTTCAACTGTTCCACATATTAACATTTAAATAAATAAGCGTTTAGATTTAGATTAGATATTATCGCCGCCGTGTCAAGTCAGACATGCAGTTCCTGTTTTGCGCCACCAGAGGTCAGCAGACAATGAACCTCGTAACATTTTCCTCTAATGAGTCTTGGACAAATTCGATATGAAGACTTGCAGACGAATTCCTCCGTTTGTTTCTCCAGACCGGATCGTGTCGTCCGCCGCGGCCGCCGTCCTCGCCGCGCCACGTCAACGGTTGGGTGAACCCCGAGGCATCATGGGAGGCCTTCGTCGCGCAGCTGCGGGCCGCGGACGGCGAGAGTCCTTGCGGCCCCGGCAACAAGAGGCCGCGTGGCTCCTCCCACCCGGAGGACGGGGAGGACGAGGACGGGGACCTCCAGCCGGGCTTCGTCCTGACCGGGCTGCACGCCTGCGGCGACCTGAGCGCCACCCTCCTCCGCCACTTCGTCCACTGCCCTCACGTCCGCGGCATCACCTCGGTGGCGTGCTGCTACATGAAGGTGTCCACCAGCGAGGACCCGTCGCCGCCGGGCCTGGTGGACCCGCCGTTCCCCCCGTCCCCGCCGCGGGACCCCGCCCTCCCCCTCCGGCGGTTCGGCTACCCGATGAGCCGCCTGGTGGCGGCGCTGCCGGGCCACCGGCTGTCCTACAAGGCCCGGGAGGGGGCGTGCCACGCCGTGGAGGACTACGTGCGGCGGCTGCGCGACGGCGACGGCGGCCCGCTGAGGACGCACTGCTACCGCGCCGCGCTGGAGGCCTTCATCAGGGACGCCAGGCCGGACCTGCGGCGGGCCGGGATCCAGACCGTCAAGAAGGCGCACTTGTTGGCGTTCGCAGAGTGAGTCCAGCTCCGTCGGCCGCGACCCCTCTTGAGATCGGAGTCTTGACCCAAACTGTCATGGCCGCCGCAGGTACGCCCGTCTGGGCCTGGCCCGGGTGGGCCTGCCCCCGGACCTGCCCCTGGACCCCCGGCGCGTGGCGGCCATGCTGGAGCAGCAGGGCCGGGTGGTGGTGTACTTCAGCCTGAACCTGCTGCTGGCCCCCGTGGTGGAGACCCTGGTCCTGCTGGACCGGATCGTCTACCTGCAGGAGAACGGTGAGTCTCCGTCTGGGGGGCCGGGGGTCCAGAACCGACCTCCCGCTGAACCTGAGCCCCCCCCCCCTCTCTCTCTCCAGGTGTCCACAGCCGGCTGGTTCCGCTCTTCGACCCAAACCTTTCCCCGAGGAACCTGGTCCTGGTGGCTGTGAAGCCTGGAGGGTAGAACCGGGTCTGGAGGGTAGAACCGGGCCTGGAGGGTAGAACTGAGTCTGGAGGGTATAACCGGGTGTGGAGGGTAGAACCTGGTCTGGAGGGTAGAACCGGGTCTGGAGGGGAGAACCGGGTCTGGAGGGTAGAACTGGGTCTGGAGGGTAGAACCGGGCCTGGAGGGGAGAACTGAGTCAGGAGGGTAGAACCGGGTCTGGAGGGTAGAACCGGGTCTGGAGGGGAGAACCGGGTCTGGAGGGGAGAACCTGGTCTGGAGGGGACGGAGGGTAGAACCGGGTCTGGAGGGTAGAACCTGGTCTGGAGGGGACGGAGGGTAGAACCTGGTCTGGAGGGTAGAACCGGGTCTGGAGTGGACGGAGGGTAGAACCGGGTCTGGAGGTTCCTCACACTCGTGTCCGGACATCTTTCCATACCGACTCTGGACGTTTGTTTCTCCTGAAGCGGTGAAGTTTAAACCCGGCGACCCCGAAACGTGAAGGAAATTTTGCGTTTGCATTCGTTGTCATGGAAACGAGGACCCTGACACGAGCTGCCGTTTCCACGTACAACATCTCCAGTGGCGGCGGGTCACTGGCGAGAAAACCGCCGACTCAAACTTTTTTTTCGAAATAAAACATTGGTGAAACGTTTTGTTTTTGTGTTTGTTTCTTTTTTGTTTTGTTCTGGAGATTGAGCAACATTGCGCAACGAGCGGACGGCTTCCAAAACTTTACGAAACGAGCCGATCTTGAAACACTTTCCATGCACTCATTATTTTGATAACACTCACTTGACACCCCCCCCCCCCCCCCCCCCACACACACCCACACACACACAGAAAGCTGATTATCACCAGATGTGTGCGCATTGCCACAATCGGTCTCCGGGGGGGGGGGGGGGTTGAATTCCTGCCGCAGCTCTCGTTTGCAGGACCTCCATCATTCGGAGCTTCGTCCTCCACCAGAACACCTCCCGCACGCTCCAGTCCATTCCGTTACCCGGAGCCGCCATGCGTCTGCTGTTGGCGGCCTGCGTGCTGCTGGTGCTGCTAGCGCGCCGCGCGCACGCCACCCGGGCCAACTGCCGTCCGGTGACCAGCACCTTCTGCCAGGGTCTAGGCTACAGCAGCACGCCGCACCCCAGCGGCGCCCCGGGCTACAGCCTGCACCAGGTGGGGCAGATCGTGGACACGGGCTGCTCGCCCGGCGTGGCCGCGCTGCTGTGCCGCGTGGCCGTGCCCGAGTGCGGCGCCGACGACGACAACCGGCTGAAGCCCTGCCGGGCGCTCTGCAACAAGGTGAAGGCGGACTGCAGCGCCGTGGTCACGTCCCGGAGGCTGACGTGGCCCGCCAAGCTCCGGTGCGAGACTCTGCCCGAGTCCAACTGCGTGCAGGTGAGTGGGGTTGGAGGGGGGGGGGGGGGGGTCCAACGCTTAGACGAACGGACGCGACTGTCTCTTTAAATCAAAGCTTTGACCTTTGAACTTTGACTTTTTACCAAAGGGATTAAAAACCTGATTTTATTTTTAAAGAGCAAAATTTCACAAGGTCTTCCAAATAGATCGGAGGCGTCAAAAGCTACATGATTAAGACAAAAAGTGTCTTCAGCCTCAACATGATGACAAAATAAGAGCGAAACGTCCAAAACGACTTCCAGATAGAGCCGCTTAATCTAGTTTACCATTTAGTAACAATAGTTGGAAAGTGTTTGGATCATTGTGTTGACGGTAAATAGTGATTTTCCTTGATTTATACGTTGTAAAGGGGGTGTGTGTGTGGGTGGGGGAGGAGGGGGGGGCGGGGGGGGGGGATGATCGTTTTTCCAAGGAAGACTCCTCTGCCCCTCCCCCGACATGTAGAGCAACATCATGAGACTGGAAGAGATGAAGGTTATGATTTAATTCACATGTGAAGACAAAGGTTTTTTTTTTATGTTCTAAGTCTTGAGAAACCCCCCCCCCCCCGTCCCCCCACTGGAGGAAAGCAAGTGACTCACAACACAACAAGAAGAAGCCACGACGTTTTGTTGTTTTTAATAAACCAGAAAAGTTTTTTTTAAAGACTTTCAGAAGAGAAAACATCCTCCACTATATCAACATGAACCAGTGAGAGCGTTCCTCCACCTGCTGTCACATTGTGTCCAAACAGGAAGTTGTCCAGTCCAAACAGGAAGTTGTAGTGACATCCAGTCCAAACAGGAAGTTGTCCAGTCCAAACACGAAGTCGTAGTGACGTCCTGTCCAAACAGGAAGTTGTCCAGTCCAAACAGGAAGTTGTAGTGACATCCAGTCCAAACAGGAAGTTGTCCAGTCCAAACAGGAAGTTGTAGTGACATCCAGTCCAAACAGGAAGTTGTCCAGTCCAAACACGAAGTTGTAGTGACGTCCTGTCCAAACAGGAAGTTGTCCAGTCCAAACAGGAAGTTCTAGTGACATCCTGTCCAAACAGGAAGTTGTCCAGTCCAAACAGGAAGTTGTAGTGATGTCCTGTCCAAACAGGAAGTTGTCCAGTCCAAACCGGAAATTGCAGTGATGTCCAGTCCGTGCAGGAAGTTGTAGTAACATCCAGTCCAAACAGGAAGTTGTAGTAACGTCCAGTCCAAACAGGAAGTTGGAGTGACGTCCAGTCTAAACAGGAAGTTGCAGTGACGTCCTGTCCAAACAGGAAGTTGTTCAGTCCAAACAGGAAGTTGTTCAGTCCAAACAGGAAGTTGTTCAGTCCAAACAGGAAGTTGCAGTGATGTCCAGTCCAAACAGGAAGTTGTTCAGTCCAAACAGGAAGTTGTAGTGACGTCCTGTCTAAACAGGAAGTTGTACAGTCCAAACAGGAAGTTGTAGTGATGTCCTGTCCAAACAGGAAGTTGTCATGTCAAAACCGGAAATTGCAGTGACGTCCAGTCCGTGCAGGAAGTTGTAGTAACGTCCAGTCCAAACAGGAAGTTGTAGTAACGTCCAGTCCAAACAGGAAGTTGGAGTGACGTCCAGTCCAAACAGGAAGTTGTAGTAACGTCCAGTCCAAACAGGAAGTTGGAGTGACGTCCAGTCTAAACAGGAAGTTGCAGTGACGTCCTGTCCAAACAGGAAGTTGTTCAGTCCAAACAGGAAGCTGTTCAGTCCAAACAGGAAGTTGTTCAGTCCAAACAGGAAGTTGTTCAGTCCAAACAGGAAGCTGTTCAGTCCAAACAGGAAGTTGCAGTGACGTCCAGTCCAAACAGGAAGTTGTTCAGTCCAAACAGGAAGTTGTAGTGACGTCCTGTCCAAACAGGTAATTGCAGTGACGTCCAGTCCGTGCAGGAAGTTGTAGTAACGTCCAGTCCAAACAGGAAGTTGTAGTAACGTCCAGTCCAAACAGGAAGTTGGAGTGACGTCCAGTCTAAACAGGAAGTTGCAGTGACGTCCTGTCCAAACAGGAAGTTGTTCAGTCCAAACAGGAAGCTGTTCAGTCCAAACAGGAAGTTGTTCAGTCCAAACAGGAAGCTGTTCAGTCCAAACAGGAAGTTGCAGTGACGTCCAGTCCAAACAGGAAGCTGTTCAGTCCAAACAGGAAGTTGTTCAGTCCAAACAGGAAGTTGTAGTGACGTCCGTCTCCCCCCCCCCCCCCCAGGGTCTGCCCAGCCCCCAGAGCCCGGACCCTCCCAGGACCTGCCAGCCCATCACGGCGCCGTTCTGCCAGGACCAGCTGTACATGGAGACCATCATGCCCAACGTCCTGGGCCAGAGCAGCCAGAGCGACGCCGCCCTGACGCTGCAGACGTTCGCGCCGCTCATCCAGGTGGGGTGCTCGCCCCAGCTCAAGCCGCTGCTCTGCTCCGTCTACATCCCCAAGTGTGTGCTTGGACGGGCGCGGCCGCCCTGCAGGACGCTCTGCGAGCAGGCCCGGTCCGGCTGCCAGAACCTCATGAGCTCCTTCGGCTTCCCCTGGCCCGACGCCCTGAAGTGTGAGTCCTTCACCACCGAGTCGTGTGACAGGGTGAGTCCCAGCTCGTGCCGTCATCCTGGGTCCTCACCGGAGTCACACTGTCAGTCGCTCTAGACTCAATGGCCGTGTGAAGGGACCCAACACCCAGATTATAGAGCATCTTCCTCCTCTGACGTCAGATTATAGAGCATCTTCCCCCTCTAACGTCAGATTATAGAGCATCTTCCGCCTCTGATATCAGATTATAGAGCATCTTCCTCCTCTAACACCAGATTATAGAGCATCTATCAGATTATAGAGCATATTCCTCCTCTAACACCAGATTATAGAGCATCTATCAGATTATAGAGCATCTTCCTCCTCTAATGTCAGATTATAGATCATCTTCCTCCTCTAACACCAGATTATAGAGCATCTATCAGATTATAGAGCATCTTCCTCTATCGTCAGATTATAAAGCATCTTCCTCCTCTAATGTCAGATTATAGAGCATCTTCCTCCTCTAACGTCAGATTATAAAGCATCTTCCTCCTCTAACATCAGATTCTAGAGCATCTTCCTCCTCTAACATCAGATAATAGAGCATCTTCCTCCTCTAGCATCAGATTATAGAGCATCTAACTCCTCCAACATCAAATTATAGAGCATCTTCCTCCTCTAACGTCAGATTATAAAGCATCTTCTTCCTCTAACATTAGATTATAGAGCATCTTCCTCCTCTAACACCAGATTATAGAGCATCTTCCTCCTCCGATATCAGATTATAGAGCATCTTCCTCCTCCGATATCAGATTATAGAGCATCTTCCTCCTCTAACGTCAGATTATAAAGCATCTTCCTCCTCTAACATCAGATTATAGAGCATCTTCCTCCTCTAACATCAGATTATAGAGCACCGTCCTCCTCTAACGTCAGATTATAGAGCATATCCCTCCTCTAACATCAGATTATAGAGCATCTTCCTCATCTAACGTCAGATTATAGAGCATCTTCCCCTCTAACGTCAGATTATAGAGCATCGTCCCCTCTAACATCAGATTATAAAGCATCTTCCTCCTCTAACATCAGATTATAGAGCATCTTCCTCCTCTAACATCAGATTATAGAGCACCGTCCTCCTCTAACGTCAGATTATAGAGCATCTCCCTCCTCTAACATCAGATTATAGAGCATCTTCCTCATCTAACACCAGATTATAGAGCATCTTCCTCATCTAACACCAGATTATAGATTATAGATCTATAATCACCCCGTTCAGCCCCTGGTCGTCTCCCCAGGACCCGCTGAGCATCGCCCCCGACCCGCCGTCGTCCTGCGAGCGGATCGCCGTACCGCTGTGCCGCGACCTGCCGTACTCCTGGACGGCGACGCCCAACCTGCTGGGCCACAGCAGCCAGGAGGAGGCCGGCCTGGACCTGCACCAGTTCTACCCGCTGGTGAAGGTGGGCTGCTCGCCCCACATGAAGACCTTCCTCTGCTCCGTCTACGCCCCGGAGTGCGTGTCGGGGAGGCCCCGCCCCCCCTGCCGGGCGCTGTGCGAGCGCGCCCGCAGCGGCTGCGAGGACGTCATGACCACCTACAGGATCCAGTGGCCCGGGGCCCTGAAGTGCGACGCTTTTTCCTCGGAGTCCTGCGAACACGTGAGTCGTTTTTTTTTTTTTTTTTTCACGTCAATCTGTGGTGTGAACGTGGGAATTTATACGTCACGTGTCAGACGGTCACGGCAAAAGAACCATTAAAGTGTTCGATCGGATTGATCGCAGGGTCGCCGTGGACTCGTTTGGATTAATCATGATTAAATATCTATAATTTTCTAATCTGACATCAGATTATAGAGCATCGTCCTCCTCTAACACCAGATTATAGAGCATCTATCAGATTATAGAGCATCTCCCTCCTCTAACACCAGATTATAGAGCATCTTCCTCCTCTAACACCAGATTATAGAGCATCTATCAGATTATAGAGCATCTCCCTCCTCTAACATCAGATTATAGAGCATCTTCCTCCTCTAACACCAGATTATAGAGCATCTATCAGATTATAGAGCATCTTCCTCCTCTAACACCAGATTATAGAGCATCTTCCTCCTCTAACACCAGATTATAGAGCATCTATCAGATTATAGAGCATCTCCCTCCTCTAACGCCAGATTATAGAGCATCTTCCTCCTCTAACACCAGATTATAGAGCATCTATCAGATTATAGAGCATCTCCCTCCTCTAACATCAGATTATAGAGCATCTTCCTCCTCTAACACCAGATTATAGAGCATCTATCAGATTATAGAGCATCTTCCTCCTCTAACACCAGATTATAGAGCATCTGTCAGATTATAGAGCATCTCCCTCCTCTTACACTAGATTATAGAGCATTTCCTCCTCTAATGTCAGATTATAGAGCATCTTCCTCCTCTAACGCCAGATTATAGAGCATCTATCAGATTATAGAGCATCTTCCTCCTCTAACACCAGATTATAGAGCATCTTCCTCCTCTAATGTCAGATTATAGATCATCTTCCTCCTCTGACACCAGATTATAGAGCATCTTCCTCCTCTAACAGATTATAGAGCATCTTCCTCCTCTAACACCAGATTATAGATCATCTTCCTCCTCTAACACCAGATTATAGAGCATCTTCCTCCTCTGACACCAGACTATAGAGCATATTCCTCCTCTAACAGATTATAGAGCATCTTCCTCCTCCAACACCAGATTATAGAGCATCTATCAGATTATAGAGCATCTTCCTCCTCTAACACCAGATTATAGAGCATCTTCCTCCTCTAATGTCAGATTATAGATCATCTTCCTCCCCTGACACCAGATTATAGAGCATCTTCCTCCTATAACATGAGATTACCGAGCATCTTCCTCCTCTGACACCAGGTTATAGAGCATCTTCCTCCTCTGACACCAGATTATAGAGCATCTTCCTCCTCTGACACCAGGTTATAGAGCATCTTCCTCCCCTGACACCAGACTATAGAGCATCTTCCTCCTCTAACACCAGATTATAGACAGCAATGGCGTTTAATTTTGCATTCGACGTGTTCATTACACACTTTTAACAGTTCAAAGTTTAGAAACACTTCAGATTAAAGTATTTCTAGAACATCTGAGACGAGAGACAAGTCGTTCATGTTTCGGTTCCACCGCAGAACGTTAAGGACGAAGCGCCCCCACGCTTCAATGGCGAGACCAGGAACTGCATGCAGGACGGCAGCTTCATGATTTATAAAATAAAAATAGACAAATTTTACACATGGTCACGAGCAAAAAAACAAGTAATAAAACAAAAAGGAAATGCTTAAGAAAATATAGGGATTTTTTATATTTTAGCGAACTCACAAAATTTCACGAATCTGTGACGCGTGCAGCACAGGTGTCGCTCCTCACCCTCCACATTAAAAGCAATAACTCGTGAATAAAACAACATGTAACTCACCAAAACCGTCTCACATAAAGTCTTCATCCCCAAGAAGCCCGTAAACATAAATCACGTTGAGGAAAACGCGTTTCAACTTCTTTTTTTTTTTTTTAACAGCTTCTGTGTTTCTCCCCCGTCGCGCACCAGGCTGCGGCGGCGCGCGACGAGCTACCGGAAGTAGACTTTTTTTTTTCATTTCTTAAAGCGGAAGTCGCATCAAACATCGTAAAAGGATTACTCCGTCAATTAATTTTATTCCCACACATTACAAAATGTCCAATTAGTGAAAAGTGTTTCATCAATTGAACATTTAGGCGTTGAATTAAATAATTATCAAAATTATTTTTTTAATTTCAATAACTTTATTTAAACCAGGATTATACGTTGGCTTTCTTATTTATTTATTTAAATTTTACTAATTTGTTCTTTTTTACGGAGCACTCGAAAGGACATGGAAGGAAAAAATGAAGAGGAAAAATAAAACTATCTCAGGATCTTGCGAAACTATATTGTTATATATGCGCATCGTGTATGTGATCGATAAGTTTGTCCTTTCAGAGACACCGTACCCCCCCACTGTTGTTGAGACACGCTAAAGCTAATGGAGGACACCCACCCATACGAGACTTTTATTTTGAAATCGGCCTGAACTATAATAACAATTGATATATAATATAAGGTACGGGAGTTTGATTTTGAAATTGGCCTAAAATATAATAATATTAATATATAATATAAGGTACGAGAGTTTTATTGAGTTTTATTTTGAAATCGGCCTAAAATATAAAGACATTCAAGCAGTGCTTAGCGAAAGGAAAATGTATTTGCGAGATCTCGCAAAAGTTATTGTGAGATCCCGAGAAAGTTTTATTTTTTCCTCTTCTTTTTTTTTTTCTCCCTTCGGGGACTCCGTACTTTATATATATAAATTAAATAAACAAAATACAAAACTCAACACAATTATTTACACGACAATGTTTTTAAGGTAGAGCAGAAACGTCACTGCAGCCCTTTTGAAAACGTTCCAGATGCAGGAGACATGGAAACATTGGTGAAACAAAAAAAATGCAACTTTTCTGAAACGCTTATTAAATTCTCTATGAAAAGCTCAGAAATGCGCCGCGGGTTCACGGCGCCCTGGCTTGACGTGTCTCCGTCCCCGTCCCCGTCCCCCGTCCCCTCCCCCCCTCCCCTCCAGTTCGGCGTGAGCAGCAGCGGCGGCCTCTGCGAGCCGATCAGCATCCCGCTGTGCCAGGACCTGTCCTACAACCAGACCATCGTCCCCAACCTGCTGGGACACAGCAGCCAGCGGCAGGCCGTGGTCCAGATGTCCTTCTTCAACTCCCTGGTCCAGACCCTGTGCTCCGCCGACATCCGCCTCTTCCTGTGCCGGGTGTACGCGCCGCAGTGCGACTCCGGCACGGTGCAGTGGCCCTGCAGGTCGTCCTGCGAGCGCGCCCGGCGGGACTGCGAGGGACACATGTCCACCTTCGGCGTCTCCTGGCCCGCCGAGCTGCAGTGCTCCGCCTTCCCCGAGTCCACGTGCATCCTGGTGAGTCTGGCTAGCTAGCTAGCTAGCTAGCTCTTCGCACGTCTTCGCCGTTCGGCCGCGCCATTAAATGTCCTTCTTTTTTTGACAGGAGGACAGCCGACCCGAGGTACTGCAACCGTTTTCTCAAATAAATGTGGACAATCGTAAGTTGGGAAGTTGTCCAACCCCCGATCGACTGGATCGCAAAAAAAACCCCAACATTTAAAATAAGAAGTGGCAGAAAGTTGGGACTCATATTTAAAAGTCCTTAATCCCGGGATTAACTTTAAATCTGTCGTTCCAGATGTTGCGAGCCGAGGACGTCATCTCCAAGCTGAACGCCGGCGGCTACTCCGTGCGGGGGAAATGTCAGTGGTTGGTTTCTCGGCGGCGCCTCGCCTCACCTCGTTCCCGCGACGACGCTTTTGAGTGAAAAAGTCAAAAAAAAAAAAAAAAAATTCATTGTTTCAGAAAAGATGAAAGGGTTAAAAGGTGTTTTAACAGTGCCTCGGGGCACTGTTGCCGTGGAAACGGACGAATAAAACACTCGGGAAAGCTTTGTGTTTTTCACTTGAAAGCGTCGTCGCGCGAACGGAGCCTCCGTCACACTCCGTCAGTCCTGGAGGCAGAACGACTCAACTTCCTGTTTTGTTTTGTTTTTTTCAAAAACGCAGCTTTAACTCTCAGGTCTGCTCGTCTGCTGTTGACCCTCGTGGACGTATCCTTTGATCCGGAGTTGTTTTTTACATATTTGCTTTGATTTATTTCATCAGTCTGTTGATCTGAAACGGCTGAAGGTCAGAAGATGAAAGACGATAAAGTTGACGAGGCTCCAGCAAAGTCAGACGTAAAAGAAACTGGAAGTAAACAGGACAACAGGAAACCAGACAAGAGAAAAGAAAACAGGAGTAAAGTAAACAAGATAAAACAAGCACAGACAAGCGTGAACAAGACAAGACCAGACAAGACTGAACAAGATGAGAGAATAAACAAAACAAGCATAAACAAGACCAGAGGAATCTAGACTGATAAGACTAAACAAGACAATATGAGAATAACCTAAACAAGACAAAAGTAAACAAAAAAAACCCAGACAAAACTAAACAAGATGAGAGAATAAACAAAACAAGCATAAACAAGACTAGAGGAATCTAAACTGAAAAGAGTAAACAAGACAATATGAGAATAACCTAAACAAGACAAAAGTAAACTAAAAAGACCAGACAAAACTAGACAACAGTAAACAAGAGAAGAGTAAACAGAAAACAGTCCAGACAAAACTGAACAAGATGAAAGAGTATAAAGTATAAACAAGATGAGAGGAATATAGACAGATAAGAGTAAACAAGACAATATGGGAATAACCTAAACAAGATAAAAGTAAACAAAAAAGACCAGACAAAACTAAACAAGATGAGAGAGTATAAAGTATAAAGTATAAAGTATAAACAAGACGATAGGAATCTAAACAGATGAGATTAAACTGAAGTAAACAGGACAAGATAAAAGGAAACTCGAGAAGAGTAGACTGAACACGACAGCAGTAAACAAGACAATATAAGAGTAAACAACAACAAAAAAACAGGCAAAACTAAACAGATCAGAGTGAACAAGACAATAGTAATCTAAACAAGATAAAAGTAGACAAGAGTAAACAGACAACACACATACTATGTGGATGTGGGGGGGGGTGGAGAGGGGCGGGGGAGGGGTGGGGAGGGTGCGCCTCAACAAAGAGACGCTAACAATAATAAGAATAATAGGCAGCGGCGACGGTACGAATCCCGCGCTGCCGGGAGGCTTGAGGCTCTTTGACCGGCGGCTTCAGGCCGACAACACGGAGGACCTGGACGCCGTGGAGTTCTTCAAGCTGCAGCACTTCTTGGCCGTGATCCGGCGGGAATACGTGGAGAGCTACGAGAGCCGCAACCCGCCGTCCGTCACCATGAGCCACCTGAAGACCGCCGTGACCAACCGAGGTACCGCCACCGCCGTCGCCGAGATCTCGTGACTCTCCCTTCAGGGTCTTTTCGCCCCGGACGGAACCGAGTTCCTGATTCCCGATTTCCCCGTCCCCCTTCGGAGCAGGGTTCCACCTGGACGACTACACCTTCGGCGTCCTGTGGCGGGACTACAAGTCCAACGACGGGATCGAGTACGACAGCTACGTGGCCGTGCTGACCCGACTCCAGATCCTCCTCGGTGAGCGCGGCGTGACGGTACCGCGGGGAGTCGGTCCGGCACCAGAACTGAACGGTCTCTCTCTCCGCCTCAGAGCGTTTCCAGGCCCACATGCTGACCAAGTTGCCCTGCGACTGCGAGATCGCCAACTTCTCCCTGAAGCAGGTGACGGATATCCACTGGCGCCGGTGTTGTTTCCGTGACGACGGCGCTGGGAGCCACGGACGACGCAACTTTTTGAAAACGCTCCGTGAAAACAATCCTTTTTTCTTCTGTCTTCCGTGGTTCTTAAAACGTTTGCCGTACTTTTATTTTGACAGTCACCGTAATAACAATCCTACTTGATGGTTTTATTTTGACAGTCTCCTTAATAACAATCCAACTTGGTAGTTTTATTTTGACAGTCACCGTAATAACAATCCTACTTGGTAGTTTTATTTTGACAGTCACCGTAATAACAATCCTACTTGGTAGTTTTATTTTGACAGTCACCATAATAACAATCCAACTTGGTAGTTTTATTTTGACAGTCACCGTAATAACAATCCTACTTGGTAGTTTTATTTTGACAGTCACCATAATAACAATCCTACTTGGTGGTTTTATTTTGACAGTCACCATAATAACAATCCAACTTGGTGGTTTTATTTTGACAGTCACCATAATAACAATCCAACTTGGTAGTTTTATTTTGACAGTCACCGTAATAACAATCCTACTTGGTAGTTTTATTTTGACAGTCACCGTAATAACAATCCTACTTGGTACTTTTATTTTGACAGTCACCGTAATAATAATCCAACTTGGTGGTTTTACTTTGACAGTCACCTTAATAACAATCCTACTTAGTGGTTTTATTTTGACAGTTACTGTAATAACAATCCAACTTGGTGGTTTTATTTTGACAGTCACCGTAATAACAATCCAACTTGGTAGTTTTATTTTGACAGTTACTGTAATAATAATCCAACTTGGTGGTTTTACTTTGACAGTCACCTTAAAAACAATCCTACTTAGTGGTTTTATTTTGACAGTCACCATAATGACAGTCCAACTTGGTACTTTTATTTTGACACAAACGTCCCCGCTGGTGTTTCACTACTGATTCTTTCACATTTTTCTGTTCCAGTTCATGAAGTCGGTTCTGGTCTGAGGATCGGCAGCAGGAACCCGGAGAACCACTTCACCGCCTCCGGAACGTCGGGAACGTCCTCGTTTCTCAATTCTTTGTTAAAACTCACACGATACACATGGAAACTTTTATTACTTTTACCTTTTAATCACACAAATACAAATATTGTCTGAATCTTTTCATTTGTAACAACTGATACAAGTTTGATTGATTGTGGATTAAGAAAATACGTTTTGTTAGAATGTAGAATAAAAAAATAAAAATTGTACTGTTTTAATATTCATTGTATCTTTTTGTTGATTATTCCTCATAATTAAGTTCTTTTGAAAATGTTTATTTTCTCTCAAGAAAATCATAAGAATGTTGACCATATAATGTTTTTAAGAGCTTCAAAGATACTGAAAAAAAAAAACCCAGATATTTACAAATTGATAAAGTAGCAAATATCAGTAGAGCCATAAAGAAAAGGGCCAAAACACACAGAATATCAATAAATGTGACTGAATTAACAGTATAAAAGGTGAATTGGGACCTGAATCGATATAATAGGAACAATAAGAATTCCAATAATAACATGAAACATGTTTTCACTGTGTTTTAGAATAAAGAGAAAAAAATGATCTCAAAACCAACTTTAGTGGAACATAAACTTTGAAGGACTTTTTTTTTTTTTTTTTAGAAACGTCTAACTTTACTTCGGGGAGATTAAAGGACTTCTGTTCCGATTTCTTTTGTGAGGATTTTATTTTTTAATTTTTCTGTTTAATTTTTTTTTTTTTTCTACCGTTTTAAGTTTTTGTTTTTTCTTTTCTTGTTTGTTTTTTTTTTTGTGCTGTGACGGAGCAACGCCGTCAGTAACAGGGCAGCGGCACACTGTCACACACGCACGCTCACGCACACCCTGCAGCGCGCAGGTGCACCCAAACATACGTCACACACCTTTCCTCACCATGACATGACGCCTCAGAGCAGTGGAGAGCTAAGAAGGGGCGGAGCTAACTCCGTGACGATGTACCTCACCAGCGCGGAGGTGTGGTCATGTGATCACGAGGTACTTTGGAATAATTATTTATTTTTCTTTAGGGATGGAATTATTTGCTGTTTTGCGGTAGAAAATGTTTTGTTTACTTTAGAAGAAAAATCGAGGATCCGTTTAAAGAAGGAGTTGAATATGTATTTTCATGGATTTCATTGGCTAGGAGAAGTCATCCCATGGGGGGGTGGGGGGGGGTGTTACTGTATTACTGTAAAAAAAAAAAAAAAAATGTTTTTGTCAGATTTTGTTTGGTTTTGTTTTCGCACTGTAAATATCTTTTTTTCGTCGCTTGCTGTAAATATTATTTTTTTTGTTTTGGCCACTGTAAATACTGAGCACCAGCATTAATTTCGAAGAAAATAAATGCAATGTCGACTTGCCATATGGATCGTGGTGGTTATTATAATTAGGATTATTTGGACTGGGTGAGAACCCCGCCACATGTGCCATTTGTTTCAGTTTTTACTTGTTTTTTTATTTCTTTTTCGTCTTTATTTAAAAAAAAAAATGTGTTAGTTTTTTTATGTTTGCTTCAAGTTTTATATTAAGTTTTTGTTTTTTATTGTCTTAATTTTTTTTTTTTTTGTTTGTTTTTTGTGCTGTGTTTTTGTTTCACGTCTTTTTTAATATTTGTTTTTTTCTCATAAGTACAGCAGCTAATTTTCTATATAATTGTGTAAAAACCCAGATCTCACAATCTGCACTTTTGCTGTGAAAAGTTCAATAAAAACATTGTGTCAAAAAAAAAAAACGTGGAAAAGATAAGAGACATTAAAGTAAAATATTTGACAGCTTCACAAGTCGTCCTTTAAAGAAGTGTGTCGGTGCATTTCCAACGTGAAAATAAAACAAGAGAAGAGTTTGAGGAGTTCAGAGTCCTCGTGTCGCCCTGGAGGACTAATGAGGTGAATTTTCCCGCTTCCAGTTTGTTGGTGTGATTTTCAGCGGCTGCAGGTTGTTAATTTTCCAGGTGAGGGTTTTGAATTTAAAGCTTTAAATCTCCTGCAGCCGTTTGTCAGTTCAGGGTCTTCGTCCATCATCAGAGTCAATTAAACCACAACTTGTCAACAGTCCAGAGAGCAGAGACGCCACTACTGGAGCCTCACTGGAGCCTCACTGGAGCCTCACTGGAGCTTTACTGGAGCTTTACTGGAGCCTTACTGGAGCCTCACTGGAGCCTCACTGGAGCTTTACTGGAGCCTCACTGGAGCTTTACTGGAGCCTCACTGGAGCTTTACTGGAGCCTCACTGGAGCCTCACTGGAGCTTTACTGGAGCCTCACTGGAGCTTTACTGGAGCCTCACTGGAGCCTCACTGGATCTTTACTGGAGCCTCACTGGAGCTTTACTGGGGCTTTACTGGAGCTTAACTGGAGCCTCACTGGAGCTTCCCTTCAGCTTTACTGGAGCTTCACTGGAGCCTCACTGGAGCCTCACCGCAGCTTCCCTTCAGCTTTACTGGAGCTTTACTGGAGCTTCACTGGAGCCTCACTGGAGCCTCACCGCAGCTTTACTGCAGCCTCACTGCAGCCTCACTGGAGCTTTACTGGAGCTTTACTGGATCTTTACTGGAGCCTCACTGGATCTTTACTGGAGCTTTACTGGAGCTTTACTGGGGCTTTACTGGAGCTTAACTGGAGCTTCACTGGAGCCTCACTGGAGCTTCACTGGAGCTTCACTGGAGCCTCACTGGAGCTTTACTGGAGCTTCACTGGAGCTTCACTGGAGCTTTACTGGAGCCTCACTGGAACACACAAACACGTGTGCAGGTCTGATTTTGGGCTCCAGTGGTTTGGAGTCCAGCAGACGAACTCAACAATGTAGAAACATTTACGTTTCTGTGAAGCAAGTCGTCACTGCAGCTGCGACGTTTGGCCGCCGTCCTCACTGCAGGTCTTGATGCTCAAGGTCTTTTTCTTTTCTTCAGGTCTTTTTCTTTTCTTTCTCTCTGTGATCGTCACATTTCAAACACGCCCTCCATCAGACTGAACAGAAGTGACGGGAGTAAATCTGGGCGTCGGCACCAGGGTTGCCAGATGAGACTCGCCGTTCCAGCTCAAACAACATAAAACCTGCACACCTCAGTAAAAAACGTCGTAGTGAAACTGCTGACTTGGGAGTCTGGACCTGGACCTGGACCTGGACCGGGACCGGGACCCGGACTAGACGTCACACAGAGCCAGAGACGAGCAGAAGGGTTCGATCCGGATCCTGAACGCCGGGTAGACGGGCTCGGTGAAGGTGGTGTGGACGGTGTGGAGGTGGACCCGGGTGTCCGACAGGACTTTGAAGAAGGACAGGGTGCCGGCCGGCCAGTCCAGGAACACGCCCACTCTTCTGGAGGCCATAAAATTTAGGTTGGTGTTCCCGGGCAGGACGGAGTAGCCCCCCTCAAAACAGTGCAGACTCCAGGACTGCTCGTTCTGCCCCAGGCAGGAGTCGCTGCCGTCGCCCTTCCGCTTGATTCCTCGGTAGGTCACGGCGACGTAGACCTGCCCCGTCCACTCCACCTCCCAGTAGCGGCGGGTTTTGAGGGCCTCGGCGCCCAGCACCTGCTTCCAGTAGTCAAACCTGTCGGGGTGGTCCGGGTACGGCTGCTTCTCCTTCCCCACCGTCACACTGCGGCCGTCCTCCGACAGGATCAGCTTCCTGTTCGCCGTCTTCCAGTCCAGCGTGACTTTCCGGGCATCTGACGGAGAGACGGAAACACGGCGACCGTTTCAACGACACGACGAACCTTCGGAGTCATCCCGCCGTCAAACATTGGCCACACAGAAAGACATACTCACACTTGGTCAAGCCGGGTTTGAGGTACTGTGCTCCTCCGGGGTCAATCCTGGAAACAGACCTGAGATCAGCCACAGTCCAGAAGCTTCTGCTGAATCAATCGTGTCTCTTAACGAGTCAAAACATCTGAACCGCGATGAACAGAGTTTGTCCCGACTCGGATTCGATCGTTGTCTCCCGACGGTTCAAACCTCAGAGTTTCCAGTCCCCAGGCTGGATTGTTACATCCGTTGGACAGCTTCTTTTTGGCGACGTCTCCGGGACAGTTGTAGGACAGGTCCAGGTCCTTCAGGCGAGGGTTTGAGCTCAGAGCCGAGACCAGCGAAGCACAACCGTCCTTTGTGACCTGACAACCTGACAGACTGCACACAGGGATTCCAAGAGACACAGAGACACACAGAGACACCAAGAGACACATAGACACACACAGAGAAAGGTAGTTTTCATCAGGTGAATTCTTTCATCTTAAAGGACTCGTCACCTTGTTTCCTTGTTCAAACTCGATTCTTGTCATTGAAACTGAAAATCTGGAGTTCAAAGCGCTTTTGTGCTTTGAGCTTTTGTGTTTGGACTCTTTGACCAAACCAGAATCTCCCAGAAGGGTTTAAGTTTTTTTTTTTTATTGTCGTCAACACGGGAAGCTGATGTCATAAACCACTTGTGTTAAATTTAGCGGTTAGCTACTAGCGGTTAGCCACCAGCCGTTACTGGGGCGAGTCGAGATGTTGAACCATGTGATTTTACAAATGAGCCTGTATTTTATTTTAAACCCCCGGCTGTGTGCTTTGAAGAGTCCTGGACTGCCCAGACCAGGAGGAGGAGTTGAAACACAGTAGGATAGAAGGACTTTAAGATGTTCCGTCTATCTTTTCGGCCCCGTGTCCTTGTGCATCTTGTGTTCTGACCTGAGGGACTGCAGGGCGCAGTGCGGACTCTGGAGGCCGCCGCAGAGCTGCTTCAATCCTGAATCCTGCAGGTTGTTGTTGCTGAGGTCCAGCTCTTTCAGGCTGCAGGACTGGGAGCCCAGGACTTTGGCCAGAGCTTCACAGCTTCGCTCCGACAGGTTGCAGTGACTCAGCCTGCAGAAACACAACCGGCGTTAGAGAGGAGTTAAAAATCTTTCTCCAGGAGGCAGAAGTCAAAGTGGACTCTGTTCAACGTACACGGCTTTAGTGGAGGCCTGGACCACCGGCAGCATCTTGTGCAGCGCCTCCTCTGAAGCGCAGTAGTCCTTCAGGACAAACTCGTCCAGGGCTTCGTCTGAAGACAGTAAGATGAAGACCAGAGCCGACCAGTGAGCCGGAGACAGTTTCTCTGCGCACAAATGTCCCGATTTCAGGTACTTTTCAATGTCCTCCACCAGAGAATGGTCATTCATCTCCTTCAGGCAGTGGAACAGGTTGATGCTTCTCTCAGGAGACGGATTCTCATTGATCTTCGTCTTGATGTACTCTGCCGTTCTCTGATTGGTCAGAGAGTTGTCCCTGGTTTGTGCCACCAGCCCTCGGACGAGAGCCTGGTTCTCTGTCAGGGACAGACCCAGCAGGAAGCGGAGGAACAGGTCCAGGTGTCCGTTCGGACTCTGCAGGGCCTTGTCGATCGCACTCTGGTAAAAAGACGAGGGACTCCACCTGAACAGCCTGTAGAACAGAGAAGCAGAGCCCTGATCTGCGAGCAGGTTGACGCCCGTGTTAACGAACGTCACGTGGACGTGAAGAGCAGCCAAGAACTCCTGGACGCTCAGATGGACGAAGGCGAAAACCTTGTCGCGATACAACAAGCTCTCCTGCTGAAATATCTGTGTGAAGACGCCGGAGTACACCGAGGCTGCCTTGATATCGATGCCGCACTCCCTCAGGTCGCTTGGATAGAAGTAGATGTTTCCCTTCAGAAGCTGCTCAAACGCGAGTTTGCCCAAAGACGCAATCATCGTCCGGGTGTCGGGGCTCCAGTGTGGTTCCGTCTGAGCCCCTCCGTCGTACTTGACGGCCTTGCGTTTGGACTGAACCACCAGGAACTGGATGTACATCCTGGTCAGGGTGCGGGGCAGCTCCTGGACGTCGCTGCTTTTCAACATCTCCTCCAGCACCGTGGCAGAGATCCAGCAGAAGACGGGGATGTGGCACATGATGTGGACGCTCCGCTGGGCCTTGACGTGCGAGAGGACTCTGCGGTACGCCTCGTCTTCCTTGAACCTCTTCCTGAAGTACTCGTCCTTCTGCGGGTCGGTGAACCCTCGGGCCTCCGTCACCACGTCCACGGCCTCCGGGGGGAGCTGGTGGGCGGCGGCGGGTCGCGTGGTGATCCAGAGGCGGGCCGACGGAAGCAGCTTGCCCCGGATGAGGTTCGCCAGCAGGACCTCCACCGAGCTGGGCTCCGTCACGTCCGTCAGGATCTCGGTGTCGTGGAAGTCCAGGGGGAGTCGGCACTCGTCCAGACCGTCGAAGATGAAGAGGACCTGGAACTCGTCGAACCTGCGGATTCCCTCTTGTCTGGTCTCGGGAAAGAAGTGATGAAGGAGTCTCACCAGGCTGAGCCTCTTGTCCCTGAGCAGGTTCAGCTCTCTGAAGCTGAAGGGGAACACGAAGTGGAGGTGCTGGTTGCTCCGGCCCTCGGCCCAGTCCAGGACGAACTTCTGCGTCAGCAGCGTCTTCCCGATGCCCGCCGCCCCCTTGGTGATCACCGACCGGGCCGCTGCCTCCCCTGCCGGACCGCGTCTGAACAGATCTTCGCATCGGATCACCGTCTCTGGGGTGGCGACTTTCCGGGAAGCCTTTTCAATCTGCAGGATCTCGTGTTCGGTGTTGAGCGCTGCGGCCTCCCCCTCGGTGACGAAGACCTCGGTGTAGATCTCGCTCAGCTGCGAGGCCGTTCCCGCCTCGGCGATCCCCTCAAACACGAACTGGGACCGGTTCTTCAGGTTGGATTTCAGTTTGAGGCGACAGCGGCCGCCAGACGATTCTGAAAGGGGGAAAAAAAATCACATTTGATTGAAGTGAAATGATTTGAAATACATTCGTACTTCAAAGCTGTGAAAGTCCCTGCAGGAAACTCACATCTTAGAACTTAATCAGCACAAACTCACACTTGGGTTTGTGTAACTCGGCGAACAAAGCAAGTTTGTCATGGATTTTTTATTTTTTTTATTCTCTAACTTGATCCAAACAGTCTGAACAATCTTCTACTTCGATGTCTGAGTCTCTATCAGCATAAAAGAACCTCTCACTGTTTTCCAGATGTTGGGCCAGCGCCACATGCTTCCGTCGTAAAATCCTCAAAGCGATGAGGTGAAAAGCCTCTCTGCTGCTCTTCCTCTGATCATCCTCATCCTCATCTTCATCCTCATTCTTATCCTCTGAACAATCTGCAGCCAGGAGTTCCCACAGCTTCTGCAGCTCCTTCTTCACAAAGGAGTCGACGTCCTCCTGCAGGGACTGAAACACAAGAAGGTCTCATGTTCAGTCTCGTTTCTGGAGGAACAGCTGAGCAGATTCTAGAGGAACAGATCGGGGATCAGTCGACTCTCGAACCTTGAAGGTGGAGTCCAGGTCTGCTGGAGGAGAAGAAGCAGCTTCTGGTTCCCCCTGGTGGACACTGGAGGGAAAAACCGTTCATCACGTTCTTAATTATTCCCAACATTCTCTAATTTAGAGCAGAAAAACTAGAATCAGGTTTCATGTCAGAAGAGGAAGAAGTAGAACTTATTGAATCTCACCTCTTGTCCTTCTATAATATATCATTTTAACTTTCATTTATTTGATAATCAGTTCATTTAAACTTGTTAAAAATATCATATTCAGAACAATTATCTGTTGAAAAGGTAGAAATAAATTACATTTATATTTGTTTTAGCAACACAATGTAACATATTATATATAATAAAGTAAAATCATGATTATGGAATGATATTTCAAATACTACAAGCAAAAAAAGACATTTATTTGATCACATACGTCTATTTTTGGTCTTCATCAACCATATACATGGATAAATGACTTTAAATATACATATATACATCACAGGATGTGTCTGTGGAAAATAAATGCAGATTATTAATCTTGTGAGTCTGAATGAGAAATATTAGTATATTTGTGAAGTATTGTAGAGCTTTACTGTGAAAAGCGTGGCTCCTGTTGGAACTTCAAGGGGAGGTCCTTGGACACGTTACTGCTCAGGGACAGACGACTCAGTGAAGACGAGTCCCTGAAAGACGTGGAGGTGAAACGACGTCAGGAAAAGCTTTTTTCAGGGTTTCCGTCATGAAAGTGTGTCGACGAGGTTCAAAACTCAAACTGAACACAAGTCAAGTACATTTAACTGAAGCAGGATCTTTCAACACGTTAAACTTAAAACAGGATTCAGAGTTTGGATTAAAAAAAAAAAGTGCCTGTAGATCAGATGTCATATTAAAGCAATGGAGTTAAACGCTAATGTCGCTTGGCCTCCAGGGGGCGCCAGAGTAAAGAACAACAATTAACTTTCAATATAATTATATAAAGAGGAGTTACAACTATTAAGTATTTCAATGGAAAACCTCACATTGAATGAAATGTGACGCAACTCCTAATTAATATTATATATAATATAATATATATTATTGTGTGAAAACTGTCGTATTTCTAATCTATTACTATTATTAAGACAACTGCACTACAAACACTTTACACTTTACATTCACCACCACTTCCTCACTTTATCCCTTGTATATATTTTTACGCTCCTGTTATATATATTTTTATTACTTGGCTTACCGGGACCTGAGTCCAAATTTCGTATCATTTTCTGATATGACAATAAAGAATCCTTGAATCCTTATTATTTATTTTACATGATCATTACTTAGTGGTTCAAGGTATTTATATTATTTCAGATTTTTGTATACATTTGTAATTTGCAGACACGTAAAAACTAGAATCAGGTTTCCTGTCAGAAGAGGAAGAAGTAGAACTTATTGAATCTCACCTCTTGTCTTTCTATAATATATCATTTTAACTTTCATTTATTTGATAATCAGTTCATTTAAACTTGTTAAAACTATAATATTCAGAATAATTATCTGTTGAAAAGGTAGAAATAAATTACATTTATATTTGTTTTAACAACACAATGTAACATATTATATATAATAAAGTAAAATCATGATTATGGAATGATATTTTAAATACTACGAGTAAAAAAAGACATTTATTTGATCACATACGTCTATTTTTGGTCTTCATCAACCATATACATGGATAAATGACTTTAAATATACATATATTTAGATTATTAATCTTGTGAGTCTGAATGAGAAATATTAGTATATTTGTGAAGTATTGTAGAGCTTTACTGTGAAAAGCGTGGATCCTGTTGGAACTTCAAGGGGAGGTCCTTGGACACGTTACTGCTCAGGGACAGACGACTCAGTGAAGACGAGTCCCTGAAAGACGTGGAGGTGAAACGACGTCAGGAAAAGCTTTTTTCAGGGTTTCCGTCATGAAAGTGTGTCGACGAGGTTCAAAACTCAAACTGAACACAAGTCAAGTACATTTAACTGAAGCAGGATCTTTCAACACGTTAAACTTCTATTTTCATTTTCATCACATAAAACAGGATTCAGAGTTTGGATTAAAAAAAAAAAAGTGCCTGTAGATCAGATGTCATATTAAAGCAATGGAGTTAAACGCTAATGTCGCTTGGCCTCCAGGGGGCGCCAGAGTAAAGAACAACAATTAACTTTCAATATAATTATATAAAGAGGAGTTACAACTATTAAGTGTTTCAATGGTAAACCTGACACTGAATGAAATGTGACGCAACTCCTAATTAATATTATATATAATATAATATATATTATTGTGTGAAAACTGTCGTATTTCTAATCTATTACTATTATTAAGACAACTGCACTACAAACACTTTACACTTTACATTCACCACCACTTCCTCACTTTATCCCTTGTATATATTTTTACGCTCCTGTTATATATATTTTTATTACTTGGCTTACCGGGACCTGAGTCCAAATTTCGTATCATTTTCTGATATGACAATAAAGAATCCTTGAATCCTTATTATTTATTTTACATGATCATTACTTAGTGGTTCAAGGTATTTATATTATTTCAGATTTTTGTATACATTTGTAATTTGCAGACACGTAAAAACTATAATCAGGTTTCATGTCAGAAGAGGAAGAAGTAGAACTTATTGAATCTCACCTCTTGTCTTTCTATAATATATCATTTTAACTTTCATTTATTTGATAATCAGTCCATTTAAACTTGTTAAAACTATAATATTCAGAATAATTATCTGTTGAAAAGGTAGAAATAAATTACATTATATATTTATATTTATATTTATATTTGTTTTAACAATACAATGTAACCTATTATATATAATAAAGTAAAATTATGATTATGGAATGATATTTTAAATATTACGAGTAAAAAAAGACATTTATTTGATCACAACTGACTAAATATAGTCAGTTTTTTATTTATAAGTATTATAAATAAAAAAAGACATTTATTTGATCACATACGTCTAATTTTGGTCTTCATCAACCATATACATGGATAAATGACTTTAAATATACATATATACATCACAGGATGTGTCTGTGGAAAATAAATGCAGATTATTAATCTTGTGAGTCTGAATGAGAAATATTAGTATATTTGTGAAGTATTGTAGAGCTTTACTGTGAAAAGCGTGGCTCCTGTTGGAACTTCAAGGGGAGGTCCTTGGACACGTTACTGCTCAGGGACAGACGACTCAGTGAAGACGAGTCCCTGAAAGACGTGGAGGTGAAACGACGTCAGGAAAAGCTTTTTTCAGGGTTTCCGTCATGAAAGTGTGTCGACGAGGTTCAAAACTCAAACTGAACACAAGTCAAGTACATTTAACTGAAGCAGGATCTTTCAACACGTTAAACTTTTCTTTCCTGAAGCCACTAGAGGGCGCCGTCTTCAAACCAACAACCTCTGGTGGAGCCAGAAATTAAAGTCCCAGTGAAATGTAAAACACTACCTTGCAAAAAAAAACGATAGTTGGGGTTCTACTTGTAAGGTTCCTCCGACTCTGCCCCACCACTGTTGTCGCATAACAAAGTTATTTGAATTTTGAATCTCCAGCCGAGGAAGTCGGGGGAATACTTCTTCTTCGTGGTCCATTGTGGGCGGAGCCTATGTGTGATGTCACGAGTTGTGCAGATCTCGATCTGTTGTGTTTATATCGGCTTGTTTCCTCTTAAATATCCAAGTTTTAACAGTGTTTTGAAGTTATAGTCGGTGTTTTATGAGCCTTGATGAAAGATTGAGCCTGGAAGAGACCGAGAGAGGAGGAAAGGAGCACGGGTGGCGGGAGCCGCTAGCGGCTAGCCGCTAGCTCGGGCGGCTAGTAAACGATCAAGTAATATCTGAACTCATCTCCAGTGATTCCACAGTCTTCTAGCTTTTGGACGTGTTGGATCCAGGAAGCCGGTCGTTCTGCCAAAAGTCAGGAGCCTCAAAGCCTCAAAGGTGAAAAGTGGCGGCTGCTGAGGCGAGGAGACGAGGACGAATGGAGGACGAAGCGTCTTCTGCTTCCTCAAACACGTTCCAGACGGGGTCACCGATGGCAGAACCACCTTCTGTGTCTTCTTCATCAATCACTGGGTTTGAAATGACCATGATGATGAAATATGGTTCAATTCAGCCTCTTCGTGGTCAAAACTCTGATCCTCCATAATGTAAACACAACTTGGGCGTGTGCACAACTCGTGATGTCACTCTGTTATTGTCAGAAGCTCCGCCCAGCAGAGGAAATACCAACGTTTATCAACTATTTTCTCTCAGATTGCCGTGTTCTAACATTTTACCTTCAGCCAGTTAGCAGGAAAATGTTCTAGAAGAGACACCAGAGAGTTTTGGAGGTGGAAGTTTCATTTCACTAGGACTTTAAAGACGGTGGTTCGTGAAGCTTGGCGAGGCTTCATTTGACCGTCACTTCCACCATCGTCATCGTCGTAAACCTTGGCCTCACCAGTCAGTGCCGCTCGGCTCCGGTCCCCCGGACGTGGACGGGACGTCCTCGTCTTCGTCTCCACACTGACTCATTGTCTGTAGACCTTCAGAGACACAGAAGCAACATGTTGTTGGACGGATTCATGACGAGTTTCCAGCTCGTTGTCCTGCTGAGACTCGTCCTCTGGTGGACGTTTGAACAGAAATCTACATAAATTAGTTATAGATGGAGCGTGAAATCAAGTTTTAAGGTCTAGAGGACAAAGTGTCTCAGCAGAGGACGTCTCTCCGTGGGTTTTCATCACCTTTTCCTTCTTTGATAGGACAAATCCTGACAAAAAGAAGAATCAGACTGAGTCTGTTGGTTTTGAAGCTCAAGTCCTCAAGTCCTGGACGTTTGTCCTCCAGGACCCTGAGCAGGAGTCTCCTGTAAGAGACAGCTCATCACCTCCACCTCTCATCACCTCCACCTCTCATCACCTACCCCTCTTATCATCTCCTCCTCTCATCAGCTCTACCTCTCATCACCTCCCCCTCTTATCACCTCCTCCTCTCATCAGCTCTACCTCTCATCACCTCCCCCTCTTATCATCTCCACCTCTCATCACCTCCCCCTCTTATCATCTCCACCTCTCATCACCTCCACCTCTCATCACCTCCCCCTCTCATCACCTCCACCTCTCATCACTTCTACCTCTCATCACCTCCACCTCTTATCACCTCCACCTCTCATCACTTCTACCTCTCATCACCTCCACCTCTCATCACCTCTACCTCTCATCACCTCCACCCCTCATCACCTCTACCTCTCATCACCTCCACCTCATCACCTCCTATTCTCATCACCTCTACCTCTCATCACCTCCTCCTCTCATCACCTCTACCTCTCATCACCTCCTCCTCTCATCACCTGTACCTCTCATCACCTCCACCTCTCATCACCTCCACCCCCCGGGGTTCAACTTGAACTCGTGTTTCCTGGTTGGTTAAAGCCATGATGCTAAGCTAATGCTGCTATCAGCTACACAACCTCATGAAACCAGGAGACACTCTCCCTCTCTCTCTCTCGCTCTCTCCCTCACTCTGTCTCTCCCTCTCTCTCTCTGTCTCTCCCTCTCTCTTTCTTTGTCTCTCACTCACACACACCCACACACCCACCCACACACACACACACACACACACACACTAACTCGCCATGCACAAGGTTGAAACAGTTTATAACGAAAAGCCATGAAAACTCACCTTGTCCTGAGTTCAGCCACTCTGCACGCGCTCTACTGAGAGAGAGAGAGAGAGAGAGAGAGAGAGAGAGAGAGAGAGAGAGAGAGAGGGAGGGAGGAGTCAAAAGAGAAAGAGAAAGTCTCGCGCCGGCGTTCATAAGTACTGATATGACTCTTGGTTTATGTAAAGCTACGCCTCATTTAGACGAACAAGCAGGGTTCGAATTACAACGTGGCTTTCGGCGGAGCCCAATTTTCCGATCAGACCTCTCCAGTTTGTAGAATAGGTATGCGTGAGTGTTTTTAGAGCTCCCCCTAAATTTTTCAAATTAGGCTTTCGGGGGAGCCCAGCTCCCCTTAGCTCCCCCGTAATTCGAACTCTGCGAACAAGTGAAACCAGTTCTGCTGGAGTCTGCCTCAGTTCCATGTTCTTGTACGACAATAGATTAGATGAGATCATGTGACTTCCAGTACATCCACATTCATTTCTTTACTTTCGTTCTTTCAATGCAAAGATAAAATGATTGTAAACATTAATAATCCAACCTGCTTCCTGCCTCGACCAGGACAGGAGCTACAGAACACAATAACAACTTGCTCTTTGACTTATTGAACTATTAAATCATTATGTGGTTGTTTTCCTTCACAGGAGCTCGATGTTCTCACCACTTTTACCTTTTAGACTCAGTGTCTCCGGCCCCGGAGCCCCATGCTGGACCAGAGACCTTCAGTCCACTTCTTCTCCTCCGTTTGGTTTGTTTCAGTGAGACACTGGGTTGACATGTCAGGAGAGACATTAAATAAAAAAATAAAAAAAAAAACCCGGGAAGACAGAAAATACAGGAAACAGACTGAGAGCGATTCAAAACTTTATGACGATTTTCTGACTTTATTCTTACAAGAAGTCCAAAAGTCCATGTTTGTCCCACTGAAGTCAGACTGCAGCTAAATTCTGGATTATTTTGGCTTTGCGCCTAAAGAAACGCAGACTAACAACACGGTTCTACCGTGATGACGCAGACTGTCAACTACGTCACTCTCCATGAGACAAAACACAACAATAATTAGATCAAATAAAAATGTGTCGCAGCGTGACGCCACGTTAAACACACTTTTTTTTTTTTAACTAATCCCTCTATAAATCAACACTCGACCCCGGGGGGTCCTGGACCCAGAGGCTCTGCAGGGAAACGAACCCTGGAACTCTCAAAACGCGTCGACGGATTATTATTTTTCCACATATTCGACGTGACCAACAGGCGCTTTAGAGACCAGGAAGAGTGGAAACCGTGTAAACAACAACAACAACAACGTACCTGGAGAAGATTAGAGGAATTAAAGCAGGACGAACAGAGCAGGGTGGTGTTCTTATTGTTGTTGTTGTTAAGAAAAGGCGTTCAGGAAGTGCAGCTGGGAGGAAGTTGGTCGAACCGAGTGAGGAGGAAACTGGTTCACGTTCCTGCTGTTGGCATGACTCCACTGTAACACAGTGTAAAGTCAATACATCTACTGCAACGACACAAGGATTGGTAAATAATTGACAAAGCTTTTAGTGTGGATCACCTGGGGAAACGGTTTGAACAGGACATTTCAAAATAAAGGCATTCTGCTCCGTCAGGGGACGCAGCGTCTTCGCCTTCAGTCATTAAAAAAAGAAAAATAAAGAAAAACGTACAGAAAATATATATTAACATTTATTTATTTACTTATTTGTTCATGTTATGGCATGCCATTTCACTATATATATATATATATATGTATCATCCATACATAAAAAAAACAGCCTCCTTTTGTCTCACAGTTCTACAGTTACAGTCAATTATTTTCAATTCTTTCCATCGTCTCCCAGAACTTTCTCTTTGTACATTTTCTTAAATTTGTAAACACTTGAACAACATTTAAATTCCACACTTAAAAGAGTTCCACAGTTTGACTCCATGAACAGATGGACATTTCTGTTTCAACCACGGGGAATATTTTCCACCGATTTGAGTTAAAGATGCGTTTTCAGTATGACTCCACACATTTTTGCCATTTTATTGAGTAAAAATGTGATCATGTGAGTATTAGTGGATGAGGGTCAACAACAGCAGTACCCTGCCTCACCTCAAGGGGGCGTGTGAGACACATATGTATATATATATATATATATATATATATGGGAATGTACACTGCCATGCATGTATATTTATCTGTGTATAATATCTGATACGTCCAATACCGCACTTCTGGTTAGATGCTAAACTGCATTTCGTTGCATTTGAAATGACAACAAAGTTGAATCTAATCTAATCTAATCTAATCTAATAATCTCCATTGAGACTGAGTTAAAAAAAAAAAAAAAAAAGGAAAAAAGATAGGAGTAAGAAAAAAATTTAAATATGTAATAACTAAACTTTTGGCCTAAAATAATAAAAAAAAAAAAATCTCATCATTTTGATAGACAAACTTTATTAAAACTGAATAAAGCGCCAGAATGTAAAGTTTGAAAAACAACACATTGTTACTGAAGCTCGAAATTAAACTTGACCTGCACACATCGCTGCACTTTAATGACTTTACAGTAAATATGAATATCTTACATACTTTCTTTTGTAGGACAAATATGTTCCAGTGTTTATGTTTGATGTTTATGTTTGATGTTTATGTTTATGTTTGTGTGTCCGAGTGACGGGAAGAGGAAAGCTGCTGACATGAAGCTTCACCAGTCGACGCTGCTGGACGAAGAGTTTTCACTTCTCACTGTTCTGTCCACATTGGCTCAGTGCCAATAAAGTTGTTTCCAGATATAAATCGTATTAAATCATAAAGAAAACGAGTTGAGTTGAGTTGAGCTGCTTCTCGCCGATGCGGCCCTGGTCTGAGGTTTCACTTCTATGTTTCAGTCCTCAACTCTGTGCGGGTGTGTCCTGTTTGGTTTTGTTTACTTTTAGTTTTTTGGTTTTTTCCACAGCAGCTCTGCTGGCCACGCCCACGTCCTGACCGGAAGTGGAGGCCGGTCTGTGGAGAGTCGTTTCCTGTTTATAACGACTGAGGGTTGAACTTTCCCTTCTCGCGGGAGATGAAGAGATCACTCGTCCTCTTCTGCTGCGGCTCATCTTCACAGGAGCCGAAATAAAAAGTGGACTTATTTTTTTTTTTCTGAAATTGTCATTAATTCAGAAGAACAGAGGCGATTTTATTTTATTATTTCATGTGAGACACCTCCACCTAGCGGCGGCCTGCAGAACTACCCTAACACGTCTGTTTCAGTCGACAATTAATTAATTAATTAATTAGATGTTGAAATGAGTAGATTATTTACAAACAAATAAATAAATAACCCCATAAATAAATAACCAAAAATTTAATAAATTGGATTTAGAAATGAATAGATTATTTATGAACAAATAGATAAACAACCCCATAAATTAATAACAATTTTTTTTTAATAAATAAATAAAGTGGATTTAGAAATGAATAAATTTATAAATAAATAAATAAAAAACTCCATAAATTAATAACAAAAAATTAATCAATAAATAAAGTGGATTTAGAAATGAATAAATTATTTATAAACAAATAAATAAACAACCCCATAAATAAATAAAAAACTAAAATTTTTAAAAATACATAAAGTGGATTTAGAAATGAATAGATTATTTATAAACAAATAAATAAACAACTCCATAAATATATTAAAAACAATTTTTTTTATACATACATAAAGTGGATTTAGATCTGAATAGATTATTTATAAACAAATAAATAAACAACCCCATAAATAAATAAATAGATATAGATAAATAAATAAACAAATAATAAATAAATGATGTGGCTTTAGAAATGAATAGATTGTTTATAAACAAATAAATAAACAGCTCCATAAATAAATAACAAAAAATTTAATTAATAAATAAAGTGGATCTAGAAATGAATAGATTATTTATAAACAAATAAATAAACAACCCCATAAATAAATAACCAAAAATGTAATTAATAAATAAAGTGGATCTAGAAATGAATGAAGTGAATTTCTAAACAAATAAACAACTCCATAAATAAATAGCAAGCACATGCGCAATGGCATTTTTACTTAAATATCGTCAGATTTTTTTATTTTTTTTTTAATTCTCTAAAAATAATTTTTAAAAGATTGAGAGAGACGAGTGGTGGTCACTGCACTCCATCCTGAATAAGATAACATGTACTTTTTTATATTATATATTTTTTATTTCTTTTTTTTAATTGGCCTGAACAATACTTGGGGGGGGGGATGAAATAGAAATATTGTAAAAGAGTGTGAAGCTGCGTGTCGTCCCTCTATTCCACGCAGTGAGCTTCTACCGCCATCTAGTGGTTGGGATGAATCTTATCACCTCCAAAAAAAGAAAAGACGCATCATCGCTAGGAAACAAATAGAAGATATGTAAACACATGTAAACAGGACAGAATCATTAAAAAAAAGAGCGAGAAAAGGGAGAGAAGCTGTTCGATGTTAAAAAACTAAAGCTGCACAAACGATTTCCGGCCTTTACGCACTTTCGTACACATTTACGCCCGATTCAACATTAATGAATCAGTCAGCCGGCACATTTCAGTGTTTTCCGTTGAAAGCAGGTTAGACTTTAACTTGAATAAATTATTGGACGTTCGCACACCCTCGGGTCACAACAGTCCCCCCCCCCACGCTAGAAGCACCGGAGCCCCGCAGCGCGTCGGTCCGCAGCCCGCAGCCCGCTCGTCCTTGCCCGTTATGTCGGTCGTGTGCGCGTCCCACGCCCGCCACCCCTTCCTCCTCCTCCTCCTCCGCCGCCTCCCCCGGGTCGGGTCCCCCGGCCCGAGCCCCGCCATGCGCCGCAGCTACAGCCTGGACGCGTCCGCCCCGCTGCTGCGGACGCGCGCCTACGTGGACGGCCGCTGGGTCTCCGCGGCCTCGGCCTTCCCGGTCCTGGACCCGGCCACCGGGCAGGAGATCGCCCGGGTGTCGGACTGCGGCCCCGCGGAGGCCAAGCGGGCGGTGGACGCCGCGTACCGGGCGTCACCGTCGTGGAAGCGCGCAACGGCCAAGGTATGGATGCCGTAGTCGGTCGGAAAAACCCGGAATTTAACTTGAAATCGCGCTTGGATTGTGCGCAGATCGGCGGAGCGGCTCGAGTCGGTTCATCCCCTCCTCTGGATGGAGCCCGACTTTAAATCGGCCGTGATAGAATTCCTCTGGAAAACCTGCATTTTGATTAAAAATCAGGCTCCCCTCACTTCACTGAGCGCGTTTTATCTCAGGACCTCGGTCCTCTGAGGTGTGATATAAAGGTGTAATAACGCAGTGAAGACACTCTGCTCACATTTCAACAAAAAGTCTTTGGAAGTGTCAGAAGTCGCGCTTTAATTCGGCTTGAATATACAATTTCACACACGAAAAGAAAATTAAAATTCACTAGAAAAAACACTTAATTGAATATCAGCATTTGATCTGTTTTTCATCGACAGATTGCGCAGCGCAAATAATGGATCCCTTTTTTAATAGACGTTCTGTTTCTAGGAAATTAACGAAATGATGAAGATTGATAGATTGCGACCAGTGAATGTTTGTTGAGCAAAAAAGAGCGGCGTTCGGCTGATCTTAGCACAAATAACGGATCAATTATTTCCCCTGGTTCTGAATTCTGACGTGATGAAAAACTGTCAAGCGAGCGACGGAAAGAAAAAAGGTCCTGAACTCTTTAGAAACTGCAGTTTTTAGCCATAAAGCACAAATCTGAGCTGATGACTGTGAAAAACACTGGAATCCGACGGGATTTAAACTGCGGTTGAGACCAAAGTGGGTTTTATCACTGCCATTTTATTTTTTACTTAAATAATTGTAATATTTTATGTTTTTAACTTTTATGACACATTTAGATAATTTTCGGCTTAAATAACGTTTTTTGACTCGAACAATAGTACATTTTAAATTTGATTTATTGATAAATTTGACTAAAAGAACCTGATGGAGTCACTGCAAAAAAAGCCGTCCCGGCTCGAAATTTTGCATTATTTCATATAGTGATCAAATATTTGGTTTTGTGAATCGAAGGGGCTCAGTTTTAGGCCCTGAGGAACGCCGCAAACCGCCACGGCTGTCGTTCACACCTGGGCAGAAGTGAGGTTTGGACTTTTGTTCAAGTTTAATCATTCATTACAAGTTACTCCCCCCCTAAAAAAGTATTAAAGGTGCAGTATTATAGGTCACTTTGAAAACTAGGGGACAAACAAACCAAAGTACAAAGGGGAAAACAGGACAAAATGTCCAAAACGGACCTGAACCAGACTAAATCGGTTCTAAACCAGCCTGGAGTTAATGTAGAAAAGGTCTTGTGTGTGTGTGTGTGTGTGTGTGTAACCAACCCGGTGTTGATGATCGACAGCAGTTAACCCCGTTAACCTCCAGCTGGTAGAGTTTCCTTCCTCCGCCGCTCTGACCGATGACCCCCGAGTCCCGGTTCAGATCGTCTCGCCTCTTTTGAACCGACCAGACTTTGGACTGGAGGATCGGGACGCGGGACGAGGAGACTCTTGATCCGGAACGCTAATAAAGAAATGCTAATAAAGGGGAAGAAGGTTACCTGTCGGTGACGCCGCGATGTGATTGGCTGTCGTAGGAGCGCAGCGTCCTGCTCAGGAAGTGGTTCGACCTGCTGACTCGGCACAAGGAAGACCTCGCCAAGCTCGTCACCTTCGAGTCGGTGAGTTCCCGGCGAGCGTAGCGTCGTACGTTGCGGCGCGGACGCTGACGCTGACGGCGCAACTCGGGGGTCTTCCAGGGTAAACCCATGAAGGAGTCGGAGAGCGAGATCGCGTACGCGGCGTCGTTCCTGGAGTGGTTCTCCGAGGAGGCCCGGCGGGTCTACGGAGACGTCGTCCCGTCTCCCCTCCGGGACCGAAAGATCTTCCTCCTGAAGCAGCCGGTGGGCGTGGCCTCCATCATCACGCCGGTGAGCAGCCGAAATGTTTCCGTATCCGTGGAAACGGAAAACGTTTTCCTGAAGTTCCACGGTCAGTAAACGGTGTTTGTGCACGACGACAATGGAAACGTTCAACACAGCAGGTCGGGCGAGAGCCACTGTGAGCAGAACATCACTTCTGTTGCAGCAACACAGCACCCTCTGGTGGCCTGAGGTGTGAACTGCAGCAGGTCCGGGTTCACTGATCGCTCTCTAAACCAGTGTTTTTCAACTTTTTCTGAGCCAAGGCACACTTTTCTCTTTGGAAACATCTGGAGACACACCACCACCCCAAAATGTTAAAGTCTGTAGCCTCTATTAACAATATAAAGTCTTTCTCATCAAAGTTTTATCAACAGGAATCCAGTAAATCCAGAAACAAAGTCCTTTTTTTAATAGTGCCTCCCTCAGTGTGAAACCTGGACCTGATGGATGAAGAGCTGAGATCCTGGTTTTCAAAAACTTCTCCATCACTGTCACTGACACAGTACTTTGATACAAGATGGTAGCAGGAGGTGGAGATGAACCACACTGACGTCTGTCACTTTACATTTCACCGGCAAAGCTCTGTGCTGCCCTCTAGTGGTGAAGAGTATTTATACATGATTACTCTGCAACACACTGTCGCTGTGAGAACAAATGATTTTTAGAAAAAAATGTGAAATTGGATAATTTCCCACGGCTCAGCTGACGATCTGGAGGAAACACCAGAGGTTGAAAAACTAAAAAATAAATGTTGCCGTCTGAATATGAAACGTTTCCAGAGAAGAAAACAATTTTCAGCCCAATCGGGGCCCGGAAGGATCAAAAATAGAACACCACACACACACACACACACACACACACACACACACACACACACACACACACACACACACACACACACACACACACACACTCAGGGTGTGTTCTGTGTCTCAGTGGAACTTCCCCAGCGCCATGATCACCAGGAAGGTGGGCGCCGCTCTGGCCGCCGGCTGCACCGTGGTGGTGAAGCCGGCCGAGGACACGCCGCTGTCGGCTCTCGCTCTGGCTGAGGTCAGTGAACGCATCACCTGGACCGGTACCTGAGGAGGAGTGGGGGAGGGGACCCGAGGGTCACCTACCTGTGTGTGTGTGTGTGTGTGTGTGTCAGTTGGCGGAGCAGGCCGGGATCCCGGCGGGGGTGTTCAACGTGGTGCCTTGCTCCAGAGAGAAGACTCCAGCGGTGGGTCAGGTCCTCTGCACCGACCCCCTGGTGGCCAAGATCTCCTTCACCGGCTCCACCGCCACCGGGAAGGTGAGGCTGTCCCAGTTGGGGGGGGGGGGGGGGGGGGGGAGGGGGAGGGGGCGGGGGAGGGAGGGGGCGGGGCTTTAACCAATCAATCCGTAATGTGTGCGCTCACGCTGGAATCTGATTGGTCCTCAGGTGTTGCTGAAAATGGCCGCCGACACGGTGAAGAAGGCTTCCATGGAGCTGGGAGGCCACGCCCCCTTCATCGTGTTCGACAGCGCCGACGTGGACCGTGCGGTGAGCGGAGCCATGGCGTCCAAGTTCAGGAACTCTGGACAGGTGGGATGAGGTACACACACACACACACACACACACACACACACACACACACACACACACACACACACACACACACACACACACACACACACACACACACACACACACACACACACACACACACACACACAGAGGTGGGCCGTGACTGATGGTCTGCGCTGTCTGATGTCACTTCCTGTCCGGCAGGCGTGCGTGTGCTCGAACCGCTTCCTGGTCCAGAGCGGGATCTACGAGCGCTTCGTGGACAAGCTGGGACGAGCGATGGACGCCGAGCTCCGGCTGGGCCACGGCGCCGACCCCGGAACCACCCAGGGGCCCCTCATCAACCAGCGTGCTGCTGACAAGGTGGGTTCCCGCAGTAACTAGCCCCAGACTACTTCTAGTAATCACAGGTCGCTCAACCAGTAACCGAGGAGGGCGGTCCCACAGGTGCTGCAGCAGGTGTCGGACGCCGTGTCCCGGGGAGCGACGGTCCTGCGGGGCGGGAAGCGTCTCCACGGTTCCTTCGTGGAACCGACGCTGCTGGTGGACGTCACCACGGACATGTTGTGTACGAAGGAAGAGACGTTCGGGCCGCTGCTTCCCGTCATCAGGTCGGTACCGGTTCTAGTCATCAGGTCGGTACCGGTTCTAGTAATCAGGTCAGTACCGGTTCGGTACCGGTTCTAGTAATCAGGTTGGTACCGGTTCTAGTCATCAGGTCAGTGCCGGTTCTAGTCATCAGGTCGGTACCGGTTCTAGTCATCAGGTCGGTGCTGGTTCTAGTAATCAGGTCAGTACCGGTTTGGTACCGGTTCTAGTAATCAGGTTGGTACCGGTTCTAGTAATCAGGTCGGTACCGGTTCCAGTCATCAGGTTGGTACCGGTTCCAGTTATCAGTTGGGTACCGGTTCCAGTCATTGGGTTGGTACCGGGTCCCATAATCAGGATGGTACCGGTTCTAGTAATCAGGTTGGTATCGGTTCCAGTCATCAGGTCGGTACCAGTTCTAGTAACCAGGTCGGTACCGGTTCCAGTCATCAGGTCAGTACCGGTTCTAGTAATCAGGTTGGTACCGGTTCCAGTCATCAGGTCAGTACCGGTTCTAGTAATCAGGTTGGTACCAGTTCTAATAATCAGGTCGCTACCGATTCTAGTAATCAGGATGGTACCAGGTCCCATAATCAGGTGGGTACCGGTTCCAGTCATCGTGTCGGTACTGGGACGTGATCGCCGACAGTCCTTCTGAACAGGCGTCCACACACCGTGAGGAACATTCCAGACGGCGTCCGTCCACCAATCAGCTCCCGTCTCCGTCCTCCAGGTTCTCCACCGAGGAAGAAGCTCTGACCGTCGCCAACGACTCCAACGTGGGTCTCGCAGGTGAACCACGCCTGCTCCCAACCTCACGCAGAACCTTCATCCAAATGATACAACACGAGTTCTGGATGTCGTTCACGAAGCGTGCGTGACATCACAGAAGTGGGCGGAGCCTGACTCTTAGTCTCCTCCTTCAGGCTACGTCTACTCGCAGGACGTCAGCCAGATGTGGCGGGTGTCGGAGCTGCTGGAGGTGGGGATCGTCGGGGTGAACGAGGGCCTCCTCTCCACCCCCGAGGCCGCCTTCGGGGGGGTCAAGGAGTCCGGCCTGGGCTCCGAGGGCTCCAGGTACGGCATCGACGAGTACCTGGAGCTCAAGTACATGTGCCTAGGGAACCTGCAGCCGTGACGGGAGGCGGAACCGCGGTGAAGAGGACGGCTCAGTGGAACGACGGAGGAAAGATTCCTGGAACCAGGAAGTAAAACAGCAAAGGATAGTTTCCACTGTGTGAAGCAGGTTCAACTTTTTCTTAAAAAAAAAACCGATATTGAATCAAATAATTTAGTTAAATTGAACTGAAAGTTTGTAGTAGCGGCGTCGCAATAAATATTTAATTTACTTTAAGTCTCTTTCTGGATTAAACTTTTTGATTTGGCCGTTTCTTCACGTTGTTTATTAATAAAGTCACAAATATCAAAAGTTACAGGAGTGAGTACTTTTACTGGAGTATTTTTCTCAAACAGTAACTTTACTTTTTTTCACCGTAGGGTTCAAGTTTGGAGCCAAAGAAATTAGTTACGTTGGAAACTTTGGTACTTGGGGGGCTAACTGGTTAGCATGCTAACTACAGCAAAAACTACACATCGGAAGTATTTTTCTATAGATTTTTTTTATTTTTTTATTTTTACATTTTGCAGAAAAGCCACAGAGCTGTGAAGTTCAGTCACATGGTTGTTTTTATTTCAAGAACTTTTAAGAGGAGAAATGATCCAGAAAAGAGCCGAAGTTTCAGTGTCATTGCAGACCTGCCGCTAACACCCCTGCTAGCATGAAATGCTACGAGACCATCAGAAGGGACGTCTTTCCGCGGCTGGACGGAGTCTTTCAAGTGAAAGTGCTGAAGAGTTGAGTGTTTCCATGGCAACGTGTTTGAAAAACGATGGCCGTTTCCACGACTACGGCAGGAAACGCTGAGAACGATGTCGTTAGCATGGCGGGCCACGAGTCGGCGGTTTTTGTTGCACCTGACCCGCATCAGCGTTGGAAAAGAAGAATCACCCCCACTGTTTCCATGGAAACGGAGTGTTTTCAAAAAGGTGTTCTGTTTTCGGTGGTTGTGTAAACGGATGTTTTACGTTTTCACGTGAAAATATTGCGTAAACGGGGCGTTAGCAGCTAGCTAGGAAGTGGGAACTTCCCACTTCTACCCAGCCCGCAAGAAGCTAATGTTCCATCGTTCCCAATAAGGAACCGTTCCGTGGCAATGTTCTTAATAATAATCTATTGTTACAGCTAAAGAGAAAATGGCGTCGCGTGCGTAGCTTTCACGCTAGCGATCCAGAACCGCAGCTTCCCGCAGGTAGAAATTGACGTCCGTCGATGTTCTTTTGGTTCCCAAACGCATCGTTTCGTCGTCGGGCTCGACGCCCGGAGACGTTCTGGGTTCCTGGCGACATGGATGGATGGTTTGCGCTAAGCTAGGCTAATTGTGTAGCAGATGGAGGCAGTCGGTGCGGCGGCGGTGGCTCGCCTTCCGTCGCCTTCCGCCGCCGCGCGTCCGTCCGTCCCACCCTGAAACCGGACACCTTACCGACCTCACCGCGCAGGAACCCTGGCTAGCCGGGTCTCTCCGACGGGCCGCCGTCCTTCAGCCGAAGGCGTTCCCGTTGCGGGCGGCCTGGGCGGCCCGGTTCTTGGGGCGCGACGGGCGGTCCCGGCTGAAGACGGCCTCCGGGTCGCTGTCCAGCTCCGACTCCGACATCATGAGGCAGGAGTTGTGCTCCGTGCTGCGATGTTTGATACCTGCAGACGGAAAGAGTCCGAGGGTTCTGCTCACTGCAGAACCACCACAGCGCCAACCGTCCCGACAGCTTCTGGATTCAAAACCTTTGTTATTAAAGTCAGAACTTTTGTTCGTAAAGTCAGAACCTTCATTATTAAAGTCAGAACCTTCATTAAAAAAGTCAGAACCTTCGTTATTAAAGTCAGAACCTTTGTTATTAAAGTCAGAACTTTTGTTATTATAGTCAGAACTTTTGTTCGTAAAGTCAGAACCTTCGTTACTAAAGTCAGAAATTTTGTTATTAAAGTCAGAACTTTCATTAAAAAAGTCAGAACCTTCGTTATTAAAGTCAGAACCTTTGTTATTAAAGTCAGAACTTTTGTTATTATAGTCAGAACTTTTGTTCGTAAAGTCAGAACCTTCGTTACTAAAGTCAGAAATTTTGTTATTAAAGTCAGAACTTTCATTAAAAAAGTCAGAACTTTTGTTATTAAAGTCAGAACCTTCACTATTAAAGTCAGAACCTTTGTTATTAAAGTCAGAACTTTTGTTCGTAAAGTCAGAACTTTAGTTCGTAAAGTCAGAACCTTCATTATTAAAGTCAGAACCTTCATTAAAAAAGTCAGAACCTTCGTTAATAAAGTCAGAACTTTTGTTATTAAAGTCAGAACTTTTGTTCGTAAAGTCAGAACTTTTGTTCGTAAAGTCAGAACCTTCATCAGTAAAGTCAGAACCTTCATCAGTAAAGTTGAAACGTTGTCATGGAAACAGGAAGTGGACGTGGAACCTCTCCGGACGAAGGTGAGAAACGTTTTCAGGAGGCGACTCACTGAATTTGGGCCGAAGCTCCACCTTCTCCTGCTCGTCCATGTTGTCCAGGATGGTGTACTTGGTTTTCCTCCGGCCTTTGGTCTGCCTCCTCCTGAACACACACACACACACACACACACACACACACACATTGATGAGGATGACGAGGACCATGAGAGGGGCGGAGCTATGAGCGGGTGGAGCTATGAGGGGGGGGCGGAGCTCTGACCTCCTGCAGCAGCAGATGAAGGTCCAGCTGAGCGACAGGATGAAGACCACCAGGATGAAGCTGCTCAGGATGACGTAGAGGACCCTCCACTCTGCCAGAGAGACGCCGTCAGCATGCTAGCGCTACGTTTGCATGCTAGCACCACATACGTGGGGTTACGTTAACGACACGGTTTGATTAATGGGTGTAAATAAATATATACATATACATGTATTTATATAATAAATTATATTGTAAGGCTACCTAACCAATGGTGGTAACGAGGGGTGTGTCGCATTAGCATTAGCCTTAGCATTAGCCACGCAGGACGGGAGAACCTTTCCCATCTAAAGACCCACTTTTTGCCTCTTCGGAGCCACAAAAGTAATTTATTTACAAAAGACAAGCTTAAAAAGTTATGATGTAGTTTCACTGAACGTGCTGTAGATTCACGACGTTTCACAAATACTCAAGAATGATTTTGGGCCGTTTTGTGGCCATTTTGACCTTCGTAGCCTTTTTAACTATTAATTTAACCTCAAGTCGTTTTAATCATTTTGACTCAACTATTTTTTTTGTTATAGTCATGTTAGCCTTTTTCACCGTTTCACCTAATTTTGCTCCATTTTTGACCGTTTAAAATATTTTGCCTACTTTTTTTTTGTTGTTTTTAATCCGAACACCTTTTTTTTTCCCCAAAATAATTTTTTTTTTAGCAACTTTAGCGGTTTGTAGCCTTCTTAACCATTTAGCCAGGAGAGTCACTTATGCAAAGAAAATTTAAAAAAATAAAAGTATAATTAGGAAGTAAAGCAGGAAGTAAGCCCCTCCCCCCAAAAACAAAATCCAACCTGAACATTATTAATATCCACAACAAAGTCTAACAAAATCTAGCCATGCTAATGCTAGTCACCGCTACTGTGGATACAGGCTAATGCTAATGCTAATGCTACGTCCAGTGGGTCGTGTTGCCGTCAGTACTGAGTTAACAGGAGGTTAACGAAGTCTACAGTGTAGGGATGTCTTTCACTGACAAAAGATTTAAAAAAAAAAAAAACCAGGGTTACCACAGTTACTCTCTCCGTCGCCGAGGTAACGGCGGATCAGGTTCTCGGTCCAGAAGGGGTCGCAGGTGCACTGCTTGCTGATTGGATCACACTGGCCCCGCCCCGAGCAGCGAAGAAGACACACTGGAGGACAGAGGGGTTTTTTTAACTGAATTTCAGCGCCTCCGAACATCGTTTTACAACATTTTAAACGTCAAACGGAGGGATTCCGGCGACGACGCGGTTTGGACACGGGAGGACTGGTTTCACACGGGGACCTCGGTGAAGACGTAACCGTGACGACGCAAAGTTGGAAAGAGAAGAAAAGGAGGAGGCTCACAGACGGTGTCGACTCTCAGGACCCGGAACAGCAGGTAGTCGCTCTTCTCCCGCAGCAGCTGCTTCCTCAACACGCCGACCAGCAGGGGGCCGGGCAGGGGCCCCGAGGGGCCGCGCACCGAGAACCGCAGCACCGTGCTGCACACGCACACACACACACACACACACACACACTGAGTGAGCCTATTAACCGTTTGATACCTTATAAACTTGTTAATGACCCGTTAAATCATTTAGTTACGCAGTGAGTGACCCTGTAAACTAGTTACTGACCCTTTAAATCAGTTAATAAACCAGTGAGTGGCCCTGTAAACTAGTTAGTGACCCTGTAAACTAGTTACTGACCCTGTAAACTAGTTAAACCAGTTATTTAACCAGTGAGTGACCCTGTAAACTAGTTACTGACCTGTGAACAAATCAGTTATTTAACCAGTGAGTGACCGTGCAAACTAGTTAGTGACCCTGTAAACTAGTTTAAATCAGTTACTTAACCAGTGAGTGACCCTGCAAACTAATTAGTGACTCTGCAAACTAATTAGTGACCCTGCAAACTAATTGGTGACCCTGTAAACTAGTTACTGACCCTGTAAACTAGTTAAACCAGTTACTTTACCAGTGAGTGACCCTGCAAACTAGTTACTGACCCTTTAAACCAGTTAATAAACCAGTGAGTGGCCCTGTAAACTACTTAGTGACACTGTAAACTAGTTTAAATCAGTTACTTAACCAGTGAGTGACCCTGTAAACTAGTTAGTGACCCTGCAAACTAATTGGTGACCCTGTAAACTAGTTAGTGACCATGTAAACTAGTTACTCACCCTGTAAACTAGTTAAACCAGTTACTTAACCAGTGAGTGACCCTGTAAACTAGTTACTGACCTGTGAACAAATCAGTTATTTAACCAGTGAGTGACCGTGCAAACTAGTTAGTGACCCTGTAAACTAGTTTAAATCAGTTACTTAACCAGTGAGTGACCCTGCAAACTAATTAGTGACTCTGCAAACTAATTAGTGACCCTGCAAACTAATTGGTGACCCTGTAAACTAGTTACTGACCCTGTAAACTAGTTAAACCAGTTACTTTACCAGTGAGTGACCCTGCAAACTAGTTACTGACCCTTTAAACCAGTTAATAAACCAGTGAGTGGCCCTGTAAACTACTTAGTGACACTGTAAACTAGTTTAAATCAGTTACTTAACCAGTGAGTGACCCTGTAAACTATTTAGTGACTCTGCAAACTAATTAGTGACCCTGCAAACTAGTTAGTGACCCTGTAAACTAGTTACTGACCCTGTAAACTAGTTAAACCAGTTACTTAACCAGTGAGTGACCCTGTAAACTAGTTACTGACCTGTAAACAAATCAGTTACTTAACCAGTGAGTGACCGTGCAAACTAGTTAGTGACCCTGTAAACTAGTTAGTGACCCTTTAAACCAGTTAGTAAACCAGTGAGTGGCCCTGTAAACTAGTTAGTGACCCTGTAAACTAGTTACTGACCCTGTAAACTAGTTAAACCAGTTACTTAACCAGTGAGTGACCCTGTAAACTAGTTACTGACCTGTGAACAAATCAGTTATTTAACCAGTGAGTGACCGTGCAAACTAGTTAGTGACCCTGTAAACTAGTTTAAATCAGTTACTTAACCAGTGAGTGACCCTGCAAACTAATTAGTGACTCTGCAAACTAATTAGTGACCCTGCAAACTAATTGGTGACCCTGTAAACTAGTTACTGACCCTGTAAACTAGTTAAACCAGTTACTTTACCAGTGAGTGACCCTGCAAACTAGTTACTGACCCTTTAAACCAGTTAATAAACCAGTGAGTGGCCCTGTAAACTACTTAGTGACACTGTAAACTAGTTTAAATCAGTTACTTAACCAGTGAGTGACCCTGTAAACTATTTAGTGACTCTGCAAACTAATTAGTGACCCTGCAAACTAGTTAGTGACCCTGTAAACTAGTTACTGACCCTGTAAACTAGTTAAACCAGTTACTTAACCAGTGAGTGACCCTGTAAACTAGTTACTGACCTGTAAACAAATCAGTTACTTAACCAGTGAGTGACCGTGCAAACTAGTTAGTGACCCTGTAAACTAGTTAGTGACCCTTTAAACCAGTTAGTAAACCAGTGAGTGGCCCTGTAAACTAGTTAGTGACCCTGTAAACTAGTTACTGACCCTGTAAACTAGTTAAACCAGTTACTTAACCAGTGAGTGACCCTGTAAACTAGTTACTGACCTGTGAACAAATCAGTTATTTAACCAGTGAGTGACCGTGCAAACTAGTTAGTGACCCTGTAAACTAGTTTAAATCAGTTACTTAACCAGTGAGTGACCCTGCAAACTAATTAGTGACTCTGCAAACTAATTAGTGACCCTGCAAACTAATTGGTGACCCTGTAAACTAGTTACTGACCCTGTAAACTAGTTAATCCAGTTACTTAACCAGTGAGTGACCCTGTAAACTAGTTACTGACCTGTAAACAAATCAGTTACTTAACCAGTGAGTGACCGTGCAAACTAGTTAGTGACCCTGTAAACTAGTTAGTGACCCTTTAAACCAGTTAATAAACCAGTGAGTGGCCCTGTAAACTAGTTACTGACCCTGTAAACTAGTTACTCGGCCTGTAAACTAGCTTAAATCAGTTACATAACCACTCGGTGACCGTGTTAACCGCTTGGCGGCCCGGCGGGCGCTACCTGAGGTGCGAGTGTCCCTGCAGCGCTCGGACCTGGACGTCGCTGTCCAGGACGTGCAGGAGGGCGGCGAGCTGCCGGACCACCGTGTCCCTCTGAGCCACGCTGATCTGAGACACCGACACCAGCATCTCCAGCTCCACCTGCTGGCCGCCACCAGGCTCTGCACACACACACACACACACACACACACACACACACACACACACACACACACACACACACACACAGTCACATATGGGACGGGGCCGGTGGCCGGCGGGCGGAGGGTTGAAGCCCCGGCCCCTCGGCCCCCTGGTCTAAATCTGGTCTAAACTTAGTCTACATGAATCAAACCTGGTCTAAACTTAGTCTACATTAATCAAACTTGGTCTAAAGTTAGTCTATATAAATCAAACCTGGTCTAAACTTAGTCTACATGAAATAAAGCTGGTCTAAACTTAGTCTACATTAATCAAACCTGGTCTAAACTTAGTCGACATTAGTCAAACTTGGTCTAAAGTTGGTCTACATAAATCAAACCTGGTCTAAACTTAGTCTACATGAATTAAAGCTGGTCTAAACTTAGTCTTCATGAATCAAACCTGGTCTAAACTTAGTCTACATTAATGAAATCTGGTCTAAACTTAGTCTACATAATTCAAACTTGGTCTAAACGAACCAAACCTGGTCTAAAGTTAGTCTACATGAATCAAACCTGGTCTAAAGTTGGTCTACATTAATCAAACCTGGTCAAAACGAACCAAACCTGGTCTAAAATTAGCCTACATTAATCAAACCTGGTCTAAAGTTAGTCTACATGAATCAAACCTGGTCTAAAGTTAGTCTACATGAATCAAACTTGGTCTAAACTTAGTCTATATGAATCAAACCTGGTCTAAACTTAGTCTACATTAATCAAACTTGGTCTAAAGTTGGTCTACATTAGTCTAATAAATCAAACTTGGTCTAAACTTAGTCTACATGAATCAAACCTGGTCTAAACTTAGTCTACATGAATCAGACCTGGTCTAAACCTAGTCTACATTAATCAAACTTGGTCTAAACTTAGTCTACATTAGTCTAATAAATCAAACCTGGTCTAAACTTAGTCTACATGAATCAAACCTGGTCTAAACTTAGTCTACATGAATCAAACCTGGTCTAAACTTAGTCTACATGAATCAAACTTGGTCTAGAGAAGCCCCGCCCCCTCGGCCCCACCTGGCCGCACCTCCACGGTGGCGGTGGCGGTGCTGGAGGCGCCCCGGGCGTCGGTGACGCGCAGCTGGAACAGGTAGGTCCCCTCCACCAGGTTGGCCAGGGAGAGCCAGGCCTGGCAGGCCGAGCCGTACAGCACGTCCTGCAGCCACGACAGTAATCTGATTAGTAACTGTCGTCCCGGCTAATCCGGCGTCAATGAGGTGGGCGTCGCCGTGTGTTTGCCGTGCTCGAACCCCGGCTGCCGGACTCTGGCGGTCTCGGGTCCACAGGTAGTGGACCAGGTCCTGGTCTCCGTCGCTCACCGAGCCTCGGAGGACCAGAGAGTTGTTGGGCAGAGTCAAGGTGTGGCTGCCGCTGGCGTGAGCCACCGGGGGGAGGGTCCTGACTGGGGGGGGGGGAGGGGGGGCGGGGTTATAATGAGATCTGTACCAGTGATGAGTTTAATCAACAACAGCATGAGAACTCATAAACCGACTCAAACCTGGTCTAAAGTTAGTCTGCATGAATCAAACTTGGTCTAAACGAACCAAACCTGGTCTAAAGTTAGTCTGCATTAATAAAAGCTGGTCTAAAGTTAGTCTTCATTAATGAAAGCTGGTCTAAAGTTAGTCGACATTAATGAAAGCTGGTCTAAAGTTAGTCTGCATTAATCAAACTTGGTCTAAAGTTAGTCTGCATTAATCAAACTTGGTCTAAAGTTAGTCTGCATTCATCAAACTTGGTCTAAAGTTAGTCTGTATGAATCAAACCTGGTCTAAAGTTAGTCTGTATGAATCAAACCTGGTCTAAAATTAGTCTACATTAATGAAAGCTGGTCTAAAGTTATTCTTCATTAATGAAAGCTGGTCTAAAGTTAGTCGACATTAATGAAAGCTGGTCTAAAGTTAGTCTGCATTAATCAAACTTGGTCTAAAGTTAGTCTACATTAATGAAAGCTAGTCTAAAGTTAGTCTGCATTAATCAAACTTGGTCTAAAGTTAGTCTACATTAATGAAAGCTAGTCTAAAGTTAGTCTGCATTAATCAAACTTGGTCTAAAGTTAGTCTACATTAATGAAAGCTGGTCTAAAGTTAGTCTACATTAATGAAACCTGGTCTAAAGTTAGTCTGCATTAATGAAAGCTGGTCTAAAGTTAGTCTTCATTAATGAAAGCTGGTCTAAAGTTAGTCAACATTAATGAAAGCTGGTCTAAAGTTAGTCTACATTAATGAAAGCTGGTCTAAAGTTAGTCTGCATTAATCAAACTTGGTCTAAAGTTAGTCTACATTAATGAAATCTGGTCTAAAGTTAGTCTGCATTAATCAAACTTGGTCTAAAGTTAGTCTGCATTAATGAAAGCTGGTCTAAAGTTAGTCTTCATTAATCAAACTTGGTCTAAAGTTAGTCTACATTAATGAAAGCTGGTCTAAAGTTAGTCTGCATTAATCAAACTTGGTCTAAAGTTAGTCTGCATTAATCAAACTTGGTCTAAAGTTAGTCTGCATTAATCAAACTTGGTCTGAAGTTAGTCTGCATTAATCAAACTTGATCTAAAGTTATTCTACATTAATGAAAGCTGGTCTAAAGTTAGTCTGCATTAATCAAACCTGGTCTAAAGTTAGTCTACATGAATCAAACCTGGTCTAAAGTTAGTCTACATGAATCAAACCTGGTCTAAACTCAAACTGAACTAATCGACATGGAACCAGTCTAAGTTAATCTATCGCTAGTCTTAACTAGTCTCAGATCATCTAAACCTGGTCTGGAGTGCTGCAGCCCCGCCCTTTCCCCTCCCCCTCCCCCAGGCCCCGCCCACCTTCCTGGACCCTGACGACGAGGGCGGCGCTGTCCGTCACCCCCTGCCGGTCGGACACCGTCAGCCTGAAGACGTAGCGCCCTGCCCGGAGGCCGGTCGCCGTGGCGACGGCTCGGTCGGCGTCCCGCAGCTGTAGGCCGGGAGGAGCGCTGCGAGCACAGAGGGGGGGGAGGGGAGGAGACAGCTGTCAGGGCGAGGACGACAAGCGCTCCCTGGGCGGGGGCCCACCAGCCCGGGGTCTTCACCTCTCCGCCTCCCACAGGAAGCTGCTGCCGCTGCTGCCGCCGCCGTCCAGCGTCACGCTGCCCACCGGCAGGACCAGGGCGCGGTCCGGACCCACCACCGCCACCGGGCCACGGCGCCTCACGCCCCCCTCTGGAGCACAGCCCAACACCCAGTCAGTGGAACGCCAGCTCCCGGAGGGTAACTGATGCTTATATTAGATCATATATTTCATATTGCATGGACATATACATATATTTATACATGTGCAAGTACACTATTACTATTAGTATTATTATTATAAGTATACTATTACTATTGGTATTATTATTATAAGTACACTATTACTATTGGTATTATTATTATTATTATAAGTACACTATTACTATTGGTATTATTATTATTATTATTATTATTATTATTATTATAAGTACACTATTACTATTGGTATTATTATTATAAGTACACTATTACTATTGGTATTATTATTATTATTATAAGTACACTATTACTATTGGTATTATTATTATTATTATAAGTACACTATTACTATTGGTATTATTATTATTTATTATTATTATTATTATTATTATTATTATTATAAGTACACTATTACTATTGGTATTATTATTATTATTATTATTATTATAAGTACACTATTACTATTGGTATTATTATTATAAGTATACTATTACTATTGGTATTATTATTATTATTATTATTACTGATATATATATTGTTGTTATTGTTATATTATTGCTACCATTATTAGTAGTACTATACACAAGTATTATACACTATTACACATTGTTATTATCTGCATTATTGTTATTATTATTATAAGTATACTGTTACTATTGGTATTATTATTATTATTATTACTGATATATATATATATATATATTGTTATTGTTATATTATTACTACCATTATTAGTAGTACTATACAGGAGTATTATACACTATTTCACACTGTTATTTTGTGTATTGTTATTATTATTATTATATAATACCTACTTCTAATGGCTCTGCCACTGCACCTTACTATTTATTTATCTTGCTTTGATCTCCTGATTATTTCTAAGTGCCCATGTTCCGTTCTGTGTTTTACTTTATGTCTTATACCCAGATATTTATATTTCTTACTTTTTCTTATTTCTTACTTCTCTTGTATTTTATAATATTCGTATTTACCAGATTGCTGCAACAAAACAATTTCCCTTCGGGGATGAATAAAGTAATTATCTATCCATCTATCTAACTAACTAGTTACAATCAGGTGAACAATGAACGTATATGGAAAGTCAATAAATTCCTCTTTAAAACGCAGGAAAGAACCAGAAAAGCACTTTTATCACACACGTACCAGAGTCGGCAGTGGTGACGGCAGCAGGCGAGGTGGGGGCGGAGGAGGCGCAGGAGGAGGAGGAGGAGGTGGAAGAGGACGAGGAGGAGGGGGAGGAGGAGGAGGAGGTGGAGGAAGAGGAGGAGGAGGAGGAGGTGGTCAGGGCCTCCTCCGGCTGGAGCGCATCGGCAGTGTCTGTCGGAGCTGAAGCGACGAAGAGGAGAGAGAACGTGTGTTTGTAAACAACACTTGAGTCGATGACGAGGGCGTTTTTTTTTTTGCATTTCTCTGCGGGCGGCGCCGGTTTGTGATTGGCTCGCCGGCTGGTGGGAGGAGCCTCTGCACAGAGAATAAGGCAACGCGCCAAAAATCGCTAATTTCCAACCTGCAGTCTCCCCCAAATCTTTCCCGCCAAAGTCGACTTGTTTACAAAAAAACGAAAAAGAAAACTGTGTAAAAAAAAAATCTAGTATGTTTTGGATTATTTACAAAACAACCCAATGGCGCCCCCCGGTGTCTCCTGGTGACCACTGCAGTCACACCCACGTCCCGTAAAATTAAATTGCGGTTTAGTGACGCAGTCCACTAGTGAGAAATAACAGTCTTTTATTAACCGTTTCTGGAAAAGTAATCTTACTATACCTGTTACTTGGAAAAAAGTAATCAGATTACAGTAATGCATTACTGCCCAACAGTGGTCGCTCACGGTTCGGGCTGAATGAAGCCGGAGAAATGAGACCGGCACACAACAAGAGGGCGCTGCGGAGCTCCAACACGCCTTCCTCACCTGTCTGTGTACCTGTGGTGCGTTCAAGGACCTCGGGAGCTTTGGGGCTCCCTGTGGGCGGAGTCACCGCTGCCGGTTCCTCAGGCGTCAGGAGCCGAGCTGCAAGAGCAAAACAGTGAGCGTCAGTTTATCTGTGTTTTAGATCGTTGCTGCTAATGCTAAACCTGCTGCTCTGCTAAACCTGCTGCTAATGCTAAACCTGCTGCTCTGCTAAACCTGCTGCTAATGCTAAACCTGCTGATCTGGTAAATCTGTTGCTCTGCTAAAACTCTGCTAAAATTCTGCTAACGTTCTGCTAAACGTTCTAACGTTCTGCTAATGTTCTGCTAAACGTTCTGCTAATGTTCTGCTAAAATTATGCTAATGTTCTGCTAAACGTTCCAACGTTCTGCTAATCTTCTGCCAAACGTTCTGCTAAAATTCTGCTAACGTTCTGCTAAACGTTCTAACGTTCTGCTAGCATTCTGCTAAAATTCTGCTGACGTTCTGCTAAACGTTCTAACGTTCTGCTAATCTTCTGCTCAAAGTTCTGCTAACGTTCTTCTAAACGTTCTGCTAAAATTCTGCTAACGTTCTTCTAAACGTTCTAACGTTCTGATAATCTTCTGCTAAACGTTCTAAAGTTCTGCTAAAATTCTGCTAAAATTCTGCTACTGTTCTTCTAAACGTTCTAACGTTCTGCTGAGGCGGTTTGCGAGGTTCTCTGAAGCATCCCTGCAGAGCAGAACCTGGGTCCACGGTGGTGCCGCCGGGCTGAAGGACTGGTGCCGCTGACGGGTCCGCCTGTGACGTCGGTGATCCAGGATCCGGACTGTCCTCTGTGGTCTGTGGGTAAAAACCAAAAGGACGGTCGCCATGACAACCAGCACACGGCTCCAAACAACAGAACATCCAGAATCCACAATGTTCCACCGACATCAGAGGTTCCAGGAGAGATCTCTACAGACGGCAGGACCAGGGAGGAGGTCTAAACCAGGTCTGTGAAGCTAGTCCCAGGCCAGGTCTGAAACCAGGTGTTGGACCAGGTCTGTCCTAAACCAGGAGTCCTGGTCCTCCCGGTCCTCCCCCCCGCCAGCAGCTGATTGGTGGGTTGGACTCCCCGTTGAACTCACCGTGTCTTCGTTGGGGCTCCCAGTCGGGTTCCAGGTCCAGCGTCCCCCCGGCGACCAACTCGTCACGTCGACGCCCCTCTCGGCCCCGCCCCCTTCCTCCGATTGGCTCAGGTTGCCCCCTGCCCTCAGAGGCGGTTCCTCGGGCTCCGACCTGGCCGTCTCCTCCCGGCTCTCCTCCGGGTCCTCGGCGTCCAGCATCCCCAGGTCCTTCAGGGCCTCCAGGTCCCCGGGGGTCCCCGGGGGCCCCCGGCGGCCGCCGTACGGCTCCCCTCTCACCAGCGACTGCAGCACCAGCGTCTGGGGCGGGGCCCGGCGCAGGAAGGCGAGGACGGAGTCGGCGCCGCGGCGCCGGCGGGGCCGGCAGTCGTCGCCCCGCCGGCAGCTCAGGACGTAGCAGCGTCCCTCGAACAGCCACGCCAGGTCGTAGCCCGGCAGCTCGCAGCACGCCGCCACGCACTGCGGCAGCGTGCTGGCGCCGGGGACACGCAGGATCCCGGTGCTGTCCACCGCCGGGGACACCACCACCTCGGAGAAGGTCGCCCCCTGCCAGCACTGAGACGCTACTGCAGCTGAGACACAGAGGGACAAAGTGTAGCGCAGTGTTTTTCAGCCAAGGCACTTTTTTGTTTGGAAAAATTTCGAGGAATCACCACAATGTTAAAATGTGAAACTCTGTAGCCTCTATTAACAATTTAAAGTCTTTCTCATCAAAATTTTATCAACAGGAATCCAGTAAATCCAGAAAGCAAGGACTTTTTTTTAATAGTGACTCCCTCAGTGTGAAACCTGGACCTGATGGATGAAGAGCTGAGATCCTGGTTCACATTCTTCCTTTTCAAAAACTTCTCCATCACTGTCACTGACACAGTACTTTGATACAAGATGGTAGCAGGAGGTGGAGATGAACCACACTGACGTCTGTCACTTTACATTTCACCGGCAAAGTTCTGTGCTGCCATCTAGTGGTGAAGAGTATTTATACATGATTACTCTGCAACACACTGTCGCTGTGAGAGCAAAGGTTTTTTTAGAAAAAAATGTGAAATTGGATAATTAAAATAGTTTGGGTATATGAGGAGTTTCGGAACTAATTAAGTATTTATTTTGCGTGTGTGTGTGTGTGTGTGTGTGTGTGTGTGTGTGTGTGTGTGTGTGTGTGTGTGTGTGTGGTTTTACCCTCCAGGCTCAGCAGCAGCAGCAGGCTCGTTTCCCTCCACATGGTGTGTTTTCTGCAGTCTGGAACAAACACAGGTTCAGTTCATCAGGCCTTTCCCCCCCCCTCCCCCCTCCCCCGGACACCCGATCCCCGTTTCAGCACCACGCAGGCGGACAGCGCCACCCGGAGCCCCGCCCCGCCGCACCGCAACGCGAAAACAAACGCACCCCCGGCCTCGTTTATCTCAATAATAATATCACCAGAAAAACTGTCCTGAACTTGTCCCGAAACAGCAAACAACAACAAATCCATCAAATGAGAGTAAACAAACCCAGCGGGAGCCTCCGGTCCGAAGCCCGTTCAGAAATCCGTCCGTTTGAGCTTTATTCACGTCTGGGTGCCGATTTATGACACAAATAAATCAAATTATAACACCTGCTGTATCCGAATAACCTGCGCCTTAAATCGGCTGTATAGTTTATTTCTAAATAAGACACATAAGTATAAAAACACAACCTTGAAGAGAAGGTCCGGGTCCAGCGCTCTGCCCATAAACCCATAAAAAAACAACAATAAACGTGCCCGAAAAGACGCCCGCGGCGATAAAAGACCTCCGGGGAGCGAGTCATCTGTTTTTTTATTAAACTGTACTGTATAAAAAGCCAAATTGAATGATTTGTGAATGAGGCTTGGCGCAGCGGTCGTGGGCTGACGGTGCAGATCAGACCGAGGATGTGACTTCTGTGGACAACTCCGCCATTTTTAACCTTTTCCTCACTCCCGGGGCGAAAACACACGTCCACGGCTCGGTTCGGACGTTTCGGCACCTGGACGAGCTCACCTGCCGGAGGTCGTCGCTCCCGGTTCTCCCAGCGGGGGGCCCCCTCACCGGTTCTCCCGGGCAGATGCGGGCTGTCCTGCAGGTGACATGCTGGAGATGCCGGGAGCTTCCACCGGAGACGGGACGGAAACACGCGCATCAATACAGGAGTCCGAAAAAACCCGAGTGCCGCTCCATCAGCCGAGAAAACCCGAAGATTCCGACGGCCCGCCGAGAAAACCCGAAGATCCTGACCGCTCGCCGAGAAAACCCGAGTGTCGCTCCATCAGCCGAGAAAACCCGAAGATCCCGACAGCCTGCCGAGAAAACCCGAAGATCCCGACAGCCTGCCGAGAAAACCCGAAGATCCCGACGGCCCACCGAAAAAACCCGAAGATACTGACGGCTCGCCGAGAAAACCCGAAGATCCCGACAGCCCGCCGAGAAAACCCGAACATCGCCGAGAATAACCGAAGGGTGTTTCGGCTTACCGGAAATTCCCGACCAGTGGCAAACAAGTATGTTAGTTCACCGAAAAAAACACGAACCTCGTCATAGCACACTGTACAAAACAATATTTGAAATTAAAAATTTCAAAAAACAGATAATTTTTTCAAACCTCTGAGAAAACCCAACGATTTAACTTTGAAAATATCAAATTAAAGCACCATTGGTGGTGAGTAGATGATGTAGCTGTATGCTAAGCCATTAATTCGCATTAAAAATGACATTGCTCATGATCACAGAGATCAGTGTGTTCACAGGAGGGAAGAGTCGATTCATAACAGTAACACCAACATTTACAAGACTAATATTTTTGTATAATCACCTGAAATCCCAAACGAACGATATCTGATTCAGGATTAAAACCTTGTTTGTGCTTGACTTGAGGAACACGCTGAGCAAACAAGAAAAGAAAACTTTCACGTTTACATGACAACTGTTTCAAAACTCACCATTTATAAAAGAAATGGTACAAAGGCTGAAAATGTAGTTTCTGTGTTGGGCCACTAGTGGGTGCTGTTGGTTTTCTGTGATGAAAGGGCACACAGGCAGAGATCAAAGGGCTCTAAACATTAATAATGGGAGCACATTCAACCATGTTTGGACTGTTATTACGTTGACTGTCAAAATAAAAGTCCAGGAGAATATGGAGTCATAACACCACAGAGGAACCTTCGTTCTGGTCGTCTCTACTGAGCATGTGCAGAAGAACGAGTTACCACAGTTATAACGAATCAACTAAAGACAATCTGAATATTTTTCATGCTTAAAAAGAGCAAAAAAGCGGCATACAAGAAAACACCCATGTCTTTAGTTATTTTGTTTTTATTTAAAAAAAAAAAATTCAAACATTTCCAACTGAAAACACCGGCAAATATAAATTACAACAGCAAACACAATATTCCGCTTTAAATACACGTCTCCACAAAGCCGCCGGAGAAAGTGAGCGACCGGGACGCCACAGCGCAAATCCTACCGTCGCCTCAGACGTCCAACAGATTCACAGTCAGAAAATAAAACGGCAGCAGCGGGAGGCCAACGTCTGTCCTCCATAAAATACAAATAAAGTTTATTGAAAACAAACTTTCTGAGCTGCAGGGGGGGGGGGGTGGGGGGGGGCTGAAGTCTCAGAGAGACAGACAGAGACAGAGACAGAAAGCGTCTCCGTCAGGACCAGAACTACAAACTGAATTCATCAAAACTCGGAGAATCTTTAATTTGTGCATTAAAAAAAAGATCCAGTTCCTTCAAAGGGGGGAAAGTCTGTAAAACATGAGTAGAATCAGTGTTTGAGTAGTCGGTCAATAGAAATAGTTTCCATCCCTAAGCCCCGCCCCCTTCCTTGTGACATCACACGTCGTTTCCTGAACTTCTTTGTCAACTCTGGGACACGCCCCCTCCACTACAGACACGCCCCCTCCACTACAAACAAATCTGCTGGCCTTGTTCATCATTAAGTAAAAAAATAATAATAAAAAAAATAAAAAGAGGGAGTCAAAAACGTCAAAAACGGATTAAAGATCGAAAACGTTGCTGGAATTTTTTTTTACCAAAGCTAAAAAGGCTCACGCGATCTGATTGGTTGGTTTTAGGACAAACTTTTAAATCACAACGCAGCGGAACAAAATGCAGCATAACGTAAAATGTGACGCGACACAAAGACACATAATGAAGCAAAAGGACATCATCATGAACGCGACATCACTGCTTTGTTTTAAAAAAAAGTTTAGGTTGATTTACTAAAAATTTGCCTTCATACTGCGGAAACTAAAAGTTTTGCTCCAGTAAACATTGTGTTCATGTGAAATTTTTAAAAGCCAAACGTCGTCTTTGATCCCTTTTATAAATGTCATCGGAGCAGTTTGAAATCCAGTTTTCTATCTGTTCTAGATCAAACAAAAGCCTGTGTTCTCTGGCGCCCCCTAAAGGTACCAGACCTTTTGTGTTTGGAACCCAGAAGCCGGTTTGATCGAGAAACTCGCGTCGTTCTGAACTGAAACAAGACGTGAAGAATAACGAAACACAATGAAGCACAAAGGAACGACACGTAACAATGAAGTGAAACGTAATAAATATTTTTGAGTTTAAAAAAAAAAAAATCTCCTAAACATCCCATTATTGCAGATGTGAGGAAAAAAAATTCCCGTTTTTAAAAATTGCCTTTTTTTTTTTTCTTAAAGCAATATGAATTTAATTTCAATCCTGCTTTTATTTTGAAGGGAGCAGCTTCTGATTTCAGATTTAAGACTGACACATCGGAATTTAGGGGAAAAAAAAAAAAAGATGACAGGAAATCAACTTTTATTTTGAAATCCTTCATTGAATTGTATTCTGAATAAATTTTGTCTCATGGTATGTTTTTTTTTTCGTCCCCTGGCCGATGGGCGGGGCAAGTGATGTCACCAGCCAATCAGAAGAGAGCAGAGTGGAGCTCGTCAACGTTTCCCGTCAAAATAAGTGGAATCTTTCAAAGCGTCGATATCAAACAAGGAAGTTTGAATTTGTGACTGGGGAGACGCAGGAAGCAATTTCAAAGTAAATCAAACTCCTGTTCCTTTTAATCCGTTTTTTTTTTCCCTGAAAGTGAAATCTGCAACTGAAGTTCGGTTCCGGTTTTTTTTTGTTTCCGTCTTTCAATCCGAGGAGCTTCACGGCGACCGTAAACACATAAATAACTCGCTTTATTATCGTACACATTTTACACTTTAGAGAGCCGGAGCGACACCCGGACGCCTCGTCCAGCTTTCACATCAAACAGCTGGTTACAAACTGACGCCCCCAACCCCCCCCCCCCCCCCGCCTCACCCCCCCCGACCCCGACAGGAAGTTGATGGAGGTTCAGAGTGAAGGACGTCACTTCCCGTCGTTTCCAGTTCCAACGACCAACCAGAGGTCAAAAATAAAGATTCTTCTGTTGGAAAATTTTCCCTTTTCTTTGTCTTTAAAAGTCCAAATTTGTCGTTTTTGCAGGAGGGGGGGGGGGGGGGGGGGGGGGTGAGGGTGGGGGGTTAGTGAGGGTGGGGGTGGGGGGGTTTCCCGTGAGGCAGTTGACAGTTTCTCCCACAATGCTACATTTCTGCTGTTTTACAAGCCGACGACACAAAGAACCACGTCGGCGTTTCCCAACAGTTTTCGTGGAGTTTCTCAGGTTTGATTCCTGACGTGACGTGAAACCTGGAGACGTCAGGAACCAGTCGTGGGGGGGGGGAGGAGCTTCTGCAAGGCTGTTTAAAGTCTGAAAGGAGGGGGCGTAGCCTCTCTCAGCACTGTCCTGGTGAGGGGGCGGGGACTCCGCACTCTAGGAGAAGAGGGGGCGGGGCCTCAAGACTCCAGGAGGAGAGAGGGCGGCGTCTTTCTTAGCGCTCCAATAGAAGAGGGGGCGTGGCCTCTCGGCACTCAATTGGTGAGGGGGCGGGGCCTTCACATTCCATGGAAGAGGGGGCGGAGCCTCGGCAATCCAGTGGATTAAGGGGCGGGGCCTCAGTACTCCAGTGGATTAAGGGGCGGGGCCTAGGCAATCCAGTGGAGGAGGGGGCGGGGCCTCGGCACTCACTCCAGTGGAGGAGGGGGCGGGGCCTCAGCACTCACTCCAGTGGATTAGTGGGCGGGGCCTAGGCACTCACTCCAGTGGAGGAGGGGGCGGGGCCTAGGCACTCACTCCAGTGGAGGAGGGGGCGGGGCCTCAGCACTCCCTCCAGTGGAGGAGGGGGCGGGGCCTAGTCACTCACTCCAGTGGAGGAGGGGGCGGGGCCTAGACACTCACTCCAGTGGATTAGTGGGCGGGGCCTAGACACTCACTCCAGTGGAGGAGGGGGCGGGGCCTCAGCATTCACTCCAGTGGATTAGTGGGCGGGGCCTAGTCACTCACTCCAGTGGATTAGTGGGCGGGGCCTAGACACTCACTCCAGTGGAGGAGGGGGCGGGGCCTCAGCACTCCAGTGGAGGAGGGGGCGGGGCCTCAGCACTCCAGTGGAGGAGGGGGCGGGGCCTCAGCACTCCAGTGGAGGAGGGGGGCGGGGCCTCAGCACTCCAGTGGCGGGTGGAAACTCCGTCTGCAGTCGACGGTTTTGGGACTCGGAGGAAGAACTCGCTTCTTCTGCAGCTCGTCTCGACCCAGAGAACCCGACAGGCGGGAGAACGCCGTCCTGTAGCGCTTATCAAACGTCGCTGCACGGCGGGGGGGCGATAGAGAGACGGGCGTGATTGAGGGGGGGGAGGGGGGGGGGGGGTCAGATTTAAAAGCTTCAATAAAAACACACAAACCTACTTAATTTGTTTTTTTTTTTGTTTGAACTTTTTAAATGTTTTTTTTGCGTAGATGAAATCTTAAAAGCTCATTTTCAAAACCAAGTCATGTTGCTAAAGCTTTAATAATTATTTTTTTTTAAAGTTTTCTCTTACCGATGTGATCTTTTCCCATCGCAGCCAGGGTGAGGAAGAGGAACTCTCTGTACAGACTCCTGAAACACACAGACAGGCAGAGGTAACACCAGGGGGGCGTTCCACACACACACACACACACACACACACACACACACACACACACACACACACACACACACACACACACACACACACACACACACACACACACACACACACACACACACACACACACACACACACACACACACACACACACACACACACAGAGTGAGCCTATTAACCGTTTGATACCTTATAAACTTGTTAATGACCCGTTAAATCATTTAGTTACGCAGTGAGTGACCCTGTGAACTACTTAGTGACCCTGTAAACTAGTTGAAATCAGTTACTTAACCAGTGACTGACCCTGTAAACTAGTTAGTGACCCTGTAAACTAGTTGAAATCAGTCACTTAACCAGTGACTGACCCTGTAAACTAGTGAGTGACCCTGCAAACTAATTAGTGACCCTGTAAACTAGTTAGTGACCCTTTAAATCAGTTAATACACCAGTGACAGACCCTGTAAACTAGTTACTGAGCCTGTAAACTAGTTTAAATGAGTTAGTTAACCAGTGAGTGACAGTGTTTTTTTTGTTCTTTGTTTTGTGTCCTTGTGTTCTTGCTTTTGTTATAATTGTTGTGATTATTTTGGTTTTTGCTCTGTTGTTTAGATCACTGTGATTACTGTGTTATTAAAAAGAAAAAAAAATGTATGTAGCACTGACAAGGGTATTGTATGCTCCTCTCCTCTCCCCTCCCCTCCCCTCCCCTCCCCTCCCCTCCCCTCTCCTCTCCTCTCCTCTCCTCTCCTCTCCTCTCCTCTCCTCTCCTCTCCTCTCCTCTCCTCTCCTCCCCTCCCCTCCTCCCCCACCTCTGGTTTCTACAAAGTTTCTCCCTGTTGGGGGAGTTTTTCTTTCCACAGTCACAAACTCACCTGCTGCTCATGTGGATGTTAGGCTTTTCTATTTTCTCCATAAAAGCAAATTGGAACGACTGTAATGTATTTAAAACTGTCTTTTTTTTTTTAAATTAGTGTCCGGGGGGGCGGGGCTCAGTGTCCAGGGTGGGCGGGGCTTACCTCTGCACCCGCGGCGCTCCCGGCTGCTTGGCCACGGTCTCCAGGAAGAGCGCGACGGCCTTGTGCACCTCGTTCATGCCGACCCAGCGCAGCACCTCCTCCAGGAAGGCCAGCGTGAACGGGTGGTTGTGCCGCCGCCAGCTGTGGTTCCTCATGGGGACGCCGCCTGGTGGACGGGAGGGCGAACAACAGGGAGCGGCTGTAAGCCTCACTGCGGCGGGGGCGTCCACTGTGTGTGTGTGTGTGTGTGTGTCTTACTGTGGATCCTCCACAACACGTAGAGGGGGGGCCACTGGTCCGTGTCGGGGGTCAACGTGTCCCAGAGCAGCCGGACTCTCACCGTCGAGTTCTCCGCCTGTCGAACGCTCTCAGATTAAAACTCGTCTTAAAACCCCTTTTATTCTTTGGCTTTGATCTCAGCGTGAGACTCTGCTCTGGTTTTATTGTTTTATGTTCTGTTTATTGTTTTACCACCTGATTGTTTACTTGTTTTTACTGCTCTCACTTTTTTTTTTTTTTGCTATTGTTTTTATTGTTTTCATGTTTTTATTTTGCCTCTTATATTTTTATTTCAACGCACAGCACTTCGTCTCAGCTACGGCTGCTCAAAGCGCTTTAGAAATAAAGTTGAGTCGAGTTGCGTTACCGTGACAACGGAGGCGAACTAAACTGCATTTGCAATATCACGTATCAAACCCCGCCACTAGGTGTCACTGTACGGCAACTGAAGGCTGCAAATGTGCCACAGGGGCCACATGGGGCCACAGGAATCACAGGGGCCAACCGGGGTCCACGGGGATCCACAGGGGCCACATGGGGCCATATGGGGCCACAGGGGCCACATGGGCCACATGGGCCACATGGGGCCACAGGGGTCCACAGGGGCCGCGGGGGGCCACAGGAATCACAGGGGCCCACCGGGGTCCACAGGGGCCACATGGGTCCACAGGGGCCACGGGGGGCCACAGGAATCCCAGGGGCCCACCGGGGTCCACAGGGGCCACAGGGGTCCACAGGGGCCACGGGGGGCCACATGGGCCACGGGGGTCCACAGGGGTCCACAGGGGCCGGACCAGGTACCTGAGAGAAGTGGCTGACCAGCGGCGAGGCGCGGACCAGCTGCAGCAGGTTGTTGGGCAGGACGAGTCGGTGGAAGAACCAGACCAGGTTCCAGAAGATGATGGAGTGACTGTCCAGGAACTGGTCCTGGGCCAGGACCGCGTCCCCCTCGTTCTCCAGGAGACTCTCCAGCTCCTTCCTCAGGACCAGGGGACTCAGGTACGGCACGCTCACCTGAGGAGGTCCGGCCTGGGAGGAGCCCTGAGGAGGGGGGGAGGAGCCTATGAGGTCATCCAGTGACATCAGCAGGATCAGAGTTCTCCTGGTTCTGGTTCTGGTCCTTACCGTGGTGGTCCTGCTGGTCTCGGAGTAGCTGCTGGTCTCGGAGCCGGAGTCCTCGTTCAGGCCGTTGCACTGCGGCCGCAGTGACGCCTCGTGACCACCGGGGGGCCGCGCCGCGCTCTGCACCTCGTCCTCCAGGTTCCAGTTGCTGCGCTCCGCACTGTGGGGGGGAGCCGCGGAAGAAGGTTTGGTTCTCATCTGGTTGGACGAACATCCGCTGCTTTTATTGTGAAGTTCCCCGGGCGGCAGGAAGGAAACTCATCCAGTACCTGCTGACGGGTCCGAGGTCGCAGACCTCGGCGTTGAGGAACGGCACGAAGGAGGCGCAGCAGAACGGGCAGGACGAGTTGAGGTTGGAGTCGTCGGACGTCCAGCCGGCCATGATCTCCTCGTCGTACACCAGAGAGCTGCAGCTCCGGCACAGCGAGCAGCTCGACATCAGGACCTGGTGGCGAGGGGGGGGAACTCTGTAAACATGGAAGCTACCGACTCGTGAGGCGTTCAGGGGAACTCTGTAAACATGGAAGCTACCGACTCGTGAGGCGTTCAGGGGAACTCTGTAAACATGGAAGCTACCGACTCGCAAGGCGTTCAGGGGAACTCTGTAAACATGGAAGCTACCGACTCGTGAGGCGTTCAGGGGAACTCTGTAAACATGGAAGCTACCGACTCGCGAGGCGTTCAGGGGAACTCTGTAAACATGGAAGCTACCGACTCGCGAGGCGTTCAGGGGAACTCTGTAAACATGGAAGCTACCGACTCGTGAGGCGTTCAGGGGAACTCTGTAAACATGGAAGCTACCGACTCGCGAGGCGTTCAGGGGAACTCTGTAAACATGGAAGCTACCGACTCGCGAGGCGTTCAGGGGAACTCTGTAAACATGGAAGCTACCGACTCGTGAGGCGTTCAGGGGAACTCTGTAAACATGGAAGCTACCGACTCGTGAGGCGTTCAGGGGAACTCTGTAAACATGGAAGCTACCGACTCGCGAGGCGTTCAGGGGAACTCTGTAAACATGGAAGTTACCGACTCGTGAGGCGTTCAGGGGAACTCTGTAAACATGGAAGCTACCGACTCGCGAGGCGTTCAGGGGAACTCTGTAAACATGGAAGCTACCGACTCGCGAGGCGTTCAGGGGAACTCTGTAAACATGGAAGCTACCGACTCGTGAGGCGTTCAGGGGAACTCTGTAAACATGGAAGCTACCGACTCGCGAGGCGTTCAGGGGAACTCTGTAAACATGGAAGCTACCGACTCGCGAGGCGTTCAGGGGAACTCTGTAAACATGGAAGCTACCGACTCGCGAGGCGTTCAGGGGAACCCTGTAAACATGGCAGCTACTGACTCGTGAGGCGTTCAGGGGAACTCTGCAAACATGGTCGCTACTGACTCGTGAGGCGTTCAGGGGAACCCTGTAAACATGGAAGCTACTGACTCGTGAGGCGTTCAGGGGAACCCTGTAAACATGGAAGCTACCGACTCGCGAGGCGTTCAGGGGAACTCTGTAAACATGGTTGCTACCGACTCGTGAGGCGTTCAGGGGAACTCTGTAAACATGGAAGCTACTGACACGTGAGGCGTTCAGGGGAACTCTGTAAGCATGGCAGCTACTGACTCGTGAGGCATTCAGGGGAACTCTGTAAACATGGAAGCTACCGACTCACGAGGCGTTCAGGGGAACTCTGTAAACATGGAAGCTAGCGACTCATGAGGCGTTCAGGGGAACTCTGCAAACATGGAAGCTACCGACTCGCGAGGCGTTCAGGGGAACTCTGTAAACATGGAAGCTACCAACTCGCGAGGCGTTCGGGGGAACTCTGTAAACATGGAAGCTCCTGACTCGTGAGTATGTATTCTTATTCCAACGATTACCTCCATCCCCGCCCCCTCCTGGTTGGCGTCCCACGACCTCCGCAGGGGGTACGCCGGACTGGGCGCCTCCGTCAGGTCCAGGTCGCTGCCGACAGACAACGAGCTCTGAAAGACGACGACGTGGAGACAGAAGGTCAGAGGGCATGTGGTGTGTTCAGGGGAACCCTGTAAAGATGGAAGCTACTGACACATGAGGCGTTCAGGGGAACTCTGTCAACATGGAAACTACTGACACGTGAGGCGTTCAGGGGAGCCCTGTAAACATGGAAGCTGCTGCCTCATGAGGCGTTCAGGGGAACTCTGTAAACATGGAAGCTACTGACACGTGAGGCGTTCAGGGGAACTCTGTAAACACGGAAGCTACTGACTTGTGAGGCGTTCAGGGGAACTCTGTAAATACCGACGCTACTGACGAGTGAGGCGTTCAGGGGAACCCTGTAAACGCGCATGTTTTAATTCAACAAGATTTCCATGAACTTGTTGTTCGATATTAAATTATTTTCCAGAAATCTGACAAACTTCCACGAGTTTCTGACCGAGGCCCCGTCTAAACGCATCGTTTTTTCGCGTTTTCATTTCAGAAAAACACGAATCCGACCCGTGACAGAAGGTTCACCTCCGAGGTGGCGCTGACCAGCCTCTCCTTGGCCTTCAGCAGAGTCTCGGCCACCTGGGCCTTCCTGGACGGCCTCTGCTCCGACACTCTTCGTCCTCCTCCTCCTCCTCCTCCTCCTCCTCCTCCGCCGCCTCCGGGCCGCCGGTCGTCCACGCTGGCGGCGCGGCGTACCGACACTCGGTGCCTGGTGGGCGTGAGCAGCTGCTGCAGCTTCCCCGCCAGCCCCCCCCGGCTCGGCGAGGACACGTTGTTGTAGTTCTCGTCCACGGCTTTGCTCCTGCCGGCGGAGTCCCTCGGACCGGCGGACCTGGAACAGGAAATAGAGTCGGACCGTGAACAGAACTGAAGCTGGAATCTCCTGCAGCCCCTGAAGGGGAACCTTATAACTACTGACACGCGAGGCGTTCAGGGGAACCCTGTAAACATGGAAGCTACTGACATGTGAGGTGTTCAGGGGAACTCTGTAAACATGGGAGCAACTGACACATGAGGTGTTCAGGGGAACTCTGTAAACATGGGAGCAACTGACTCATGAGGTGTTCAAGGGAACTTTGTAAACATGGAAACAACTGACACATGAGGCGTTCAGGGGAACCCTGTAAACATGGAAGCTACTGACTCATGAGGCGTTCAGGGGAACTCTGTACACACGGAAGCTACTGACACGTGAGGCGTTCAGGGGAACTCTGTAAACACGGAAGCTACCGACACGTGAGGCGTTCAGGGGAACCCTGCAAACATGGAAGCTACTGACACGTGAGGCGTTCAGGGGAACCCTGCAAACATGGAAGCTACTGACACGTGAGGCGTTCAGGGGAACTCTGTACATGGAAGCTACTGACTCATGAGGCGTTCAGGGGAACCCGGACACACCCACCTGCCGTCCCGCTCCGCCGGCTGGCAGCTGCAGTCCGGGTCCGGCTCGGCCGTCTCAGAACACTCCTTGTAGAAGTTGGAGAGGCAGATCTGGCTGCGGCGGACCAGGACGCCACTGGGGGGCGCCGCCGCCGGGGGGGGAGGCGTCGACGCGTCTCTCCGTCCCAGAGGGGGTTTGCGGGAGACGGCGTCCCTGCAGCCGTTGGTCCCGGCGCTCCGGAGGACCGTCTTCTGACGGAGGGTGACCTCTGGTGGACAGAGAGGAGACATTAACTCAGGTCCAACGTGGAAGAGGAGGAGGAGGAGGAGGAGGAGGAGGAGGAGGAGAAGGCGGAAGAGGAGGAGGAGGAGGAGGTGGAAGAGGAGGAGGAGGCAGAGGAAGAGGACGAGGAGGCAGAGGAAGAGGAAGAGGACGAGGACGAGGAGGAAGAGGAAGAGGAAGAGGAAGAGGAAGAGGAAGAGGAAGAGGAAGAGGAAGAGGAAGAGAAGGAAGAGGAGGAGGAGGAGGTGGAAGAGGAGGAGGAGGAGGAGGTGGAAGAGGAGGAGGAGGAGGAGAAAGAGGAGGAGGTGGAAGAGGAGGAGGAGGCAGAGGAGGAGGAGGAGGAGGAAGAGGAGGCAGAGGAAGAGGACGAAGAGGAGGCAGAGGAGGAGGAAGAGGAAGAGGAAGAGGAAGAGGAGGAGGAGGAGGAAGAGGAGGAAGAGGAAGAGGAGGTGGTGGAGGAGGAGGCAGAGGAGGAGGAGGAGGAGGAAGAGGAGGTGGAAGAGGAAGCGGAGGAGGTGGAAGAGGAGGAGGCAGAGGAGGAGGAGGAGGAGGAAGGGGAAGAGGCAGAGGAGGAGGAGGAAGAGGAAGAGGAAGAGGAGGAGGAAGAGGAAGTGGTGGAGGAGCAGAGGAGGAGGCGGAGGAAGAGGAAGAGGAAGAGGAGGAGGAAGAGGAGGACAAGGAGGAGGAAGAGGAAGAGGAAGAGGAAGAGGAAGAGGAGGAGGAGGAGGAGGAGGAGTCTTACTGTCGCTGGGTGTCTTCATGCTGCTCAGGCTGCTGCTCTTCACCAGTGAACCCGTCAGCGACTCGTGACTGGAGCTCTGGCTCAGCCCGCTCCAGCTGGACTGACGAATCAGAGCGCAGTGGGGGCGGGGCGTCGGCTCAGGCTCCGCCCCGACTTCTGCAACACAGAGGACTCCGTCAACCAGCGCGACGCGACGTTTAAACGAAAGTCTATTGAAACGGCGCCGACCTCCTTGGGACCCCGTGGAGCCGCTCTTCCGCCGCCGCTTGATTGGCTGCCTGAACTGAGCCACGGCCAATAGGACGTTCCGCAGCTTGGCCCAGCGGAGCCGGCCACCCTGATTGGTCGAGGGCCACTTGCTCTCCAGGACGGCCTGAGGAGAAAGCGAGTGTGAGTGTGAGTGTGAGTGTGAGTGTGAGTGTGAGTGTGTGTGTGTGTGTGTGTGTGTGTGTGTGTGTGTGTGTGTGTGTGTGTGTGTGTGTCACTGTGTGTGTACCTTGTTGTAGTAACCGTAGGTGATGGTGTTGGGGGTGATTCCGGCCTTCTTCATCTCCAGCAGGACTCGGACGGCGAGGACCGGCTGGCCGTACTGACCACACAGCTGCATGAGGATCCGGTAACACACCTGGAACACGCCGAGATATAAAGTGAACGAGCCATCCATCCATCCATCCATCCATCCATCAAATACCTTTGTTATGCGACAACAGTGGAGGGGCAGAGTCGGAGGAACCTTACAAGAGGTACCCCAACTATCATTTTTTGCAAAGTAGTGTTTTACATTTCACTAGGACTTTAAAGGAGTCATATTGTGTAAAATTGACTTCCTAAAAGTTTTCCATGTGAACAAATCGTCCTCAGACCTGGAACGACGCCGCAGAAGAGAAGAAAGTTTGTCCTCTCTCTCCCCGGCTTGTTCCAGGTTTTAAAAAGTGTGTTGCTCCGAGCAGCCAATCAGAAATCAAACCCTATATAGTGTCATCGGGGGGTTTAGCCAATCACAATCAAGGTAGACTCCCCCCCCCCTCTTTTGACTCCTCCCACAATCAGCCAGCTCTGCTCTGGCACATGGCGCCACGAGAGGAAGTACTTCCCCCTCTTCCCCATAGATGGGCGTGTGTGTGTGTGGGGGCGGAGCCAGTCCAGCTCACACAGACGCAGCAGATTCTGAACGCAGCTCCTGGGATCCGACGTTGTGAGTCTCACCTCGTCCGGCAGAACCACCCGGCGGTTCTCCATGTGCTTGAGAACGTCGTACGCCGTGTGCAGCGCGCGCACCTTGGCGCCCTCGGCCCGGACGAAGGTGGGCAGGTAGAGGAACCAGAGGCCGTAGCAGTGGCCCAGGAGACACTTGGACCACATGTCGGGCACCGAGGCGTACTTCTGGGCTCGCTTCTGGGCCAGCTTGATCTCCTGGAAACACACACACACACACACACACATGGATGGATGGATGGATGGATGGATGGATGGATGGATGGATGGACGGATGTCAGTGAGCCTCCCGCAGCCATGTGTCCTTCTGCTTTCTCTCCCGTTTGTTCTCGGAATCGTTGATGAGCAGTGAAATATTGATAGTCATTAAAGCGCAATGATGCACAGTCGGCTGGTTTCCATGGAAACGGGAGAAACTGGGTCAGCGTGCGACACGAAGCGGACCCGACTCCCAAACGCTGAACCCAAGAGTAAAAGAAGCCACGTCGACGTCTGGGGGCACGGCGGGGGGGGGGGGGCACTGAGAAGCTAATGCTAACGGCTAGCTACAGTCACATGACCTCAATCAGAACCAATCAGCTTTCAGGTTCCAGTCTGAAAACGCCAAAACCTGATCCAAAGTCCAAAGTCTGAAGGGACAGGGCCAGTCGGGAATCGGTCCAGAACTGGTCTGAAACCAATCCAGAACCAGTCTGAAACCAGTCTGAAACCAATCCAGAACTGTACAGAACTAGTCTGAAACCAGTCCAGAATCAGTCTGAAACCAGTCCAGAACCAGTCTGAAACCAGTTCAGAACCAGTCTGAAACCAGTCCAGAACCAGTCTAGTCCAAAAACAAGCATCAAACCAGAGCCAATCAAGCTCAGAACTAGCGTTGATCCAATCTGAAGAAAGTCCAGAACCGGTCTCAAAAGCGTCCAGACCAGAACAACAGAAGATCAACAAATGGTCCACAAACCAGTTCCAAAGAGTTCCACCAAAGACCTGCCGGTTCCAGCAGTTCTTCTCAAGTCAAGTCAGTTTCAAACATGGGCAGTCGGAGAACTCGGGCAGCTGAACCGGGATCGGGTCCGATGGCAGCGCGGCGCCGCTCACCTGCTTGGTGCGCCGGGGGGCGGGGCTACTGGGGGCGCTGCCTTTGGCCGGGACTCTCAGCTGGTCTTGAGGCCGGTCGAAGAGTTCGGGCTTCAGCGAGGGGAAGGTCTCATAGCTGGAGGAGACACAGGAGACACTCGGTACAGTCGTGAGGGCAGGGGAACCGCGGCGAGCGGGGACGACCCGGCGGGTCAGCTGACCTGTAGGGGGCGGGGCTCTCGGAGCCGTCGGGTTCCTGAGGCTCCTCGGGAGGCATGATGAAGACGGTGTGCTCGCCACTGTGGGTCTCGTCCAGGTCGATGAGACGGACCTCCTCTGGCTTCTCCACGTCCACCTGCTCACCACGACAAACCACCGTCACCTTCATCACCGTCATCACCACCACCGTCATCATCATCATCACCACCATCATCACCTTCTGGACGCACTCGTCGAAGAACTCCAGGCAGGCGTGTCGGTCGCTGACGAAGGAACATTCCTCGATGAACTGGGTGAACATCTGAGTTCTGGACAGCTGACCGAAGAACTTCTGCTGAGTACGATCGCGAGACTTCAGGAAGCCTGTAGGAGGAAGAGGAGGAGGAGGAAGATTGATGAATCCTACCTCCTTCTTAAAGTAGATTCAGATTGTTACCGTGTCTCGTTTCTATCAGTGAGCCTGTACCCTACAGGTGGAAGAGTGATTCTGTACCCTACAGGTGGAAGAGTGATTCTGTACCCTACAGGAGGAACAGTGAGCCTGTACCCTACAGGAGGAACAGTGATTCTGTACCCTACAGGAGGAACAATGATTCTGTACCCTACAGGTGGAAGAGTGATTCTGTACCCTACAGGTGGAGCAGTGATTCTGTACCCTACAGGTGGAGCAGTGGTTCTGTACCCTACAGGTGGAGCAGTGATTCTGTACCCTACAGGTGTAGCAGTGGTTCTGTACCCTGCAGGTTGAAGAGGGAGCTGCAGTCGGTGGCCCTGTCGGAGGGGGCCTGGGTGATGGGCAGCAGGAAGCTCCTGTAGCCCCTCAGCAGGCAGCTCATGAAGCGCAGGAAGGCCTCCTGGATCTCCAGCTCCAGCTGCTTCTGCCGCCGGTAGATCTGATCGTAGTCCGTCAGCAGGAACTCCAGTGTGGCCTCCTCCTGGCCGGGGGTGCAGACTGCAGAGAGGGACGGGGGGGGTTACTACTTCCTGTTAACTAGTACTACTTCCTGTTAACTAGTTGCAACTTCCTGTTACTGAATTGCTACTTCCTTTAAACTATTTACTACTTCCTGTGACTATTTGCTACTTCCTGTTAACTAGTACTACTTCCTGTTAACTAGTTGCAACTTCCTGTTAGTGAATTGCTACTTCCTTTAAACTGTTAACTACTTCCTGTTAACGGCTAGCTACTTCCTGTTAACTAGTTGGCAACTTCCTGTTACTGAATTGCTACTTCCTTTAAACTATTTACTACTTCCTGTGGGACTATTTGCTACTTCCTGTTAACTAGTACTACTTCCTGTTAACTAGTTGCAACTTCCTGTTAGTGAATTGCTACTTCCTTTAAACTGTTAACTACTTCCTGTTAACGGCTAGCTACTTCCTGTTAACTAGTTGCAACTTCTGTTAACGAGCTGCTACTCCCTGGTAACTGCTAGCTACTTCCTGTTAACTGGTTGCTATTTACATTAAACTGGTTGCTACTTCCTGTTAATGCTAGCTACTTCCTTTAAAGTAGTTGCTAGTTCCTGTTACTACTAATTACTTCCTGTTTAACTGGTTGCTATTTCTGTTAACGGCTAGCTACTTCCTTTAAACTAGCTGCTACTTACTGTTAACTGCTAACTACTTCCTGTTAAAGGCTAGCTACTTCCTTAACTAGTGCTACTTACTGTTAACTGCTAACTACTTCCTTTAAACTAGTTGCTACTTCCTGTAAAACTAGTTGCTACTTACTGTTAACTGCTAACTACTTCTGTTAACGGCTAGCTACTTCCTTCAAACTAGCTGCTACTTCCTGTTAACTGCTAGCTACTTGCTGTCACGGCTAGCTAACTTCCTGTTCACAAGTGACTCACTCTTCTCCAGGGTCTTGTTCAGGTTACTGAGGGTGTTGAACAGCGTCTTTCCGTGTTTCCTCGGTAGCGATCGCCATGACAACGGCTTCTTATCCTCCGACCTGAGCGACAGTTCAGACCCTTTACTCCGATCACATTATAAATTACGTTTATCACCCACCTTCACTATTGTCACGAAACGACTGTGTTTATCGTGCGTCATGCTGTCGTCCGACGTATCTTCCGGAGTGTGTGCGGTGGCGGGCGGTGGCGACTCACTGGAAGATGGTGTTGGTGTCCAGGTCCACACACACCACGTCGGTGGGGGGTCGTAGAGGTCGAAGTAGCTGGAGTGGACGCCCACGATGAAGGGCATCGGCGCCAGCAGCACATCGGCCATCTGCAGCGGGCACAGCGGGATGTAGGGGCACAGCCAGCGCAGCGGGAAGCTTATCTGGGGGGGGGGAGGGGGGGATCGAACCGTGACTCGGCAGTCGCACCGCGGCAACGTCGCTGCTTGAACGTGTGTGTGTGTGTGTCTCACAGAGACGAGGGCCTCGCTGACGGACGTCAGGACGTCGGGTCTCAGCGAGTGCAGAAGCAGTTTGTGCTCCGTCAGGACGGCCAGCAGCAGCGTACAGGCGTTCTCCGGACCCAGGTTCTGCAGCAGCTTCAGGAAGCTCGCGCCACTACACACACACACACACACACACACACACACACACACACACACACACACACACACACACACACACACACACACACACACACACACACACACACACACACACACACACACACACACACACACACACACACACACACACACACACACACACACACACACACACACACACACACACACACACACACACACACGTTAGCAGTGTGATGACATCCGGAGAAGTTAGTTGGGATGACTGAAGGGGAACTGACCTGAGGGGGAGGGGCGACGAGACTGGCTGGCACAGCAGCAGGTTGTCATATGGAGAGAGCTGCAACACACGCACACACGCACACACACACACGCACACACACACACACACACACCCACACACACACACACTAATTAGAATATTGTGGGGGTATTGGTGGGGTGTTATAGTGGGTTTACAGGGCTATTGGAGGGGTATTACGGTACTTGCTCTCTAGCGGGGTATTCTGGGGTTAGGGGTTGGGAGGTTGGGGGGTTGGGGGGTTGGGGGTTCGGGGAGTTGGAGGTTGGGGGGGTTCAGGGGGTTGGAGGTTGGGGGGTTGGAGGGTTTGGGAGTTGGGGGTTGGGGGATCAGGTTGGGGGGTTGGGAGGGTTTAGGGGGTTGGAGAGTTGGAGGGTTGGGGGTTGGGGGTTTGGGAGTTTGGGGTTGGGGGTTGGGGGTTGGGGGTTGGGGTTTAGGGTTCGGGGGTTGGGGGGTTCGGAGGTTGGGGGGTTGGGGGGGTTCAGGGGGTTGGAGGTTGGGGGGGTGGAGGGTTTGGGGTTGGGGGGTTTGGGAGTTGGGGGTTGGGGGTTGGAGGTTGGGGGGTTGGGGGATCAGGTTGGGGGGTTGGGAGGGTTTAGGGGGTTGGAGGTTGGGGGGTTCGTGGTTTCGGGAGTTGGGGGTTGGGGGGTTCAGAGGTTGGGGGGTTCGTGGGTTCGGGGGGTTGGGGTTCGGGGATCAGGGGTTGGGGGAGGTACCTGGACCAGGATGCGAGGACGTTGAGGCGAAGGAAACGGGACGTTGTGCATGAAGCTGGAGACGTGTCTGTAGAGAGAAGAACATGATGAGAAGAACATGATGAGAAGAACATGATGAGAAGAACACGATGAGAGAAACAGGATGAGAGAAAACGATGAGGAACATGCAGGCGGGGAACCCTACTTCTCCAGCGGCAGCACGTGGGGTCCGGAGATGGAGTACCGGTAGATGAAGGTGAGGAACTTCTGGAACACGGTGAAGAACGGCCAGTGCGACAGGACGCAGATGCTCTTCTTCGCCTGCAGGCTGCGGCTGCTGATTGGCCGGCGGTCCACCACGCTCAGCAGACCCAGCCTCACGCTCTGGTGCTCCGACAGCAGCTCCCGGGGGAACGACTCGTAGAACTGGATGGCCGCGCCGTAGACCTGCGGGGGGGGGGGGGGGGGGGGGGCTCGTCACTGTGTGGAACTGGAACTACATCTTAGTTACTGATTACTCTGAGGAGTGGAGCAGCGGAGGTCTGGATGTTATTCTTGACAAACCCGGGACGACGAAAACATCGTTTACTCGACAATGTTTCGAGTGAAATTCCATCGTTTTTGCATTTTCATGTCAGAAAAGTTCCAAGTTTCCACGGCAACGTTCTGAAAATGACGTGGACGGTGGATTGTCAAAATAAAAGTACCAAGTTGTAATTGTTATTACAGTGACTGTCAAAATAAAAGTAGGAAGTTGGATTGTTATTACGGTGACTGTCAAAATAAAACCACCAAGTTGTATTGTTATTACAGTGACTGTCAAAATAAAAGTACCAAGTTGTATTGTTATTATGGTGACTGTCAAAATAAAAGTACCAAGTTGTATTGTTATTATGGTGACTGTCAAAATAAAAGTACCAAGTTGTATTGTTATTACGGTGACTGTCAAAATAAAACCACCAAGTTGTATTGTTATTACAGTGACTGTCAAAATAAAAGTGCCAAGTTGTATTGCTATTATGGTGACCATCAAAATAAAACCACCAAGGTGTATTGTTATTACAGTGACTGTCAAAATAAAAGTAGGAAGTTGTATTGTTATTATGGTGACTAACAAAATAAAAGTACCAAGTTGGATTGTTATTAAGGCGACTGCCAAAATAAAATGACCAAGTTGTATCATTATTATGGTGACTGTCAAAATAGAAGTACCAAGTTGTATTGCTATTATGGTGACCGTCAAAATAAAACTACCAAGGTGTATTGTTATTATGGTGACTGTCAAAATAAAAATACCAAGTTGTATTATTATGGTGACTGTCAAAATAAAAGCACCAAGTCCAGGAGAATAACACCAAGCTTCGTGTTTTCACTTGAACTTGTCGCCGTGTGAACGAGGCCATGGTTGTTGTTGTCGTTTGTGTTGTTGTTGTTGTTGTGCCGCCCACCTTGTCCCCGGAGGCGGAGGTGAGGACGAAGGTGGAGAAGACGGGCAGCTGGTACTTGGTGTTCAGAGGCCAGCTCTCCACGGTGACGCCCATCGGCAGGCAGAAGACCGGAACCGACTCCGGGAGAGGGAACGACTCCAGGTCCTCCGCCGGGTACCGGCTGATCAGACCTGACACACACACACACACACACACACACACACACACACACGGTAACAATAAGCATTGTGATAGAGTATCTGTTACCATGGTTACAGCATCTTAATCATTAACGGTGACACAGAGGATTCTACTCTTATCAATATTTGTACTTTGTCCAAGTGTTTATAAAGTCTCGTCTGCGTGTGTGTGTGTGTGTGTGTGTGTGTGTGTGTGTGTGTGTGTGTGTGTGTGTGTGTGTGTGTGTGTGTGTGTGTGTGTGTGTGTGTGTGTGTGTGTACTCACTGGCCTCGTAGAGGAGAGCGTTAGCTTTAGCAACGGCTCGTTTGTAGCAGAGGTAGAGAGCTGGACCGAACTGGAAAGAGACACGCAAAGGCACACACACACACACACAAAAAACTTTTATTTTGAAAGTTGGAGCTTTTGATGTGATCTAAAAAGAAACTGGCAACTCTTTTATTTTGTAACAATCGGCCTTCACCTTGCTCCCAGGGCTTTTTTTTTGTTTTGTTTACTTTGAAAAAGGGTGGGCTCTTATTGTGAAGGGACTCACCATGCTAGTGTTGAGGTTCCTGTCCACCCTGCAGAAGGTGTGCGGCGCCACGTCGCCCTTGCCGGGCAGCAGCAGCGTGATGTCGGTGACGCCCAGCGTGTGCAGGCCCTGGCCGTCCGGCGCGCGGCGGTACGTCACGAAGACGCGGTGAGACGGCGGCGCGGCGCCGGAGCTCAGGCTGGCGGAGCGGCTGTACGGAGTCGTCTCGATGACGTACCAGCCCGGCTTCACCGCGTCCTTCCCCTCATACAGAACCCTGCAGGGGCACATTCATCCTCTCATCTACTTGTTCATTCGTTTCTCAAATGTCCCTCCGCTCTCTAGTTCGTACAGAATTCATCCCGTCATTCCTACGACATCCGTCACCCAGTCATCTTCATTCATTAACCCTCAGAGTTAAAATTTCTGTGACGAGATTTGAACTTCCTGTGACGAGATTTTAACTTCCTGTGATAAGAATTTAACTTCCTGTGATGAGAAATGTATACTTCCTGTGACAAGATTTGAACTTCCTTTGATGAGATTTAAACTTCCTGTGACGAGATTTGAACTTCCTGTTACAAGAAAGTTATACTTCCTGTGAGAAGATTTTTAACTTCCTGTGATGAGATTTTAACTTCCTGTGACGAGAAATGTATATTTCTTGTGACGAGATTTTAATTTCTTGTGACGAGATTTTTACTTCCTGTGACGAGATTTTAATTTCCTGTGACGAGATTTGAACTTCCTGTGACGAGATTTGAACTTCCTGTGACGAGATTTTAACTTCCTGTGCCGAGATTATAACTTCCTGTGCCGAGATTATAACTTCCTGTGACGAGATTATAACTTCCTGTGCCGAGATTTTAACTTCCTGTGCCGAGATTTTAACTTCCTGTGCCGAGATTTTAACTTCCTGTGCCGAGATTTTAACTTCCTGTGACGAGATTTTAACTTCCTGTGACGAGATTTTAACTTCCTGTGACGAGATTATAACTTCCTGTGACGAGATTATAACTTCCTGTGACGAGATTATAACTTCCTGTGATGTGATGGGTGACCTGAGATGTGACCCGAGAGGTTCCCCTCGTCCCCCGGCAGGACAGGGACACTGTGACCTGAACATGAAGGGAACAAAGGCGGACAGCAGCTTCCTGACGAGCAGAGCGAAGCCGCCACGTTACATAATCCTGCAGATTATATAATCTGAGGCTGTAATACATCGTTACGTCAGACGAGCCGCAAACTCTGCTTGTGACTCTGAGCCACCACAGAAGAAGAGGGAAGCCCTCCTGCTGAGACCTCAGATTTAATCCCAGCGAATCAAACCAGACCAATGACGCCGTTTTGATCCCTGCTGCAGATTACTACCCATCACCCACACCATGACTAGTACTAACTAGTAAAAACTAACCCCAACAGAAGCCAAAACCGTCATTAACCAATACATCAGCAGTCCAGTCGCCCAAAACAACACTGAACACCCAGACCTAATTAGTGTAAACAACACCCAGTCCTAACTAGTGTAAACAACACTGAACACCCAGTCCTAACTAGTGTAAACAACACCCAGTCCTAACTAGTGTCAACAACACCCAGTCCTAACTAGTGTCAACAACACCCAGTCCTAACTAGTGTCAACAACACCCAGTCCTAACTAGTGTAAACAACACCCAGTCCTAACTAGTGTAAACAACACTACACACCCAGTCCTAACTAGTGTAAACAACACCCAGTCCTAACTAGTGTAAACAACACTACACACCCAGTCCTAACTAGTGTAAACATCACTACATATTCAGTCCTAACTAGTGTAAACAACACTGAACACCCAGTCCTAACTAGTGTAAACATCACTACATATTCAGTCTTAACTAGTGTAAACAACACTACACACACAGTCCTAACTAGTGTAAACAACACGACATAATCAGTCCTAACTAGTGTAATATTCAGTCCTAACTAGTGTAAACAACACAACATAATCAGTCCTAACTAGTGTAAACAACACCCAGTCCTAACTAGTGTAAACAACACTACACACCCAGTCCTAACTAGTGTAAACATCACTACATATTCAGTCCTAACTAGTGTAAACAACACTGAACACCCAGTCCTAACTAGTGCAAACAACACTGAACACCCAGCCCTAACTAGTGTAAACATCACTACATATTCAGTCCTAACTAGTGTAAACAACACAACATAATCAGTCCTAACTAGTGTAAACAACACCCAGTCCTAACTAGTGTAAACAACACCCAGTCCTAACTAGTGTAAACAACACTACACACCCAGTCCTAACTAGTGTAAACATCACTACATATTCAGTCCTAACTAGTGTAAACAACACTGAACACCCAGTCCTAACTAGTGCAAACAACACTGAACACCCAGTCCTAACTAGTGTAAACATCACTACATATTCAGTCCTAACTAGTGTAAACAACACCCAGTCCTAACTAGTGTAAACAACACCCAGTCCTAACTAGTGTAAACAACACTACACACCCAGTCCTAACTAGTGTAAACATCACTACATATTCAGTCCTAACTAGTGTAAACAACACTACACACCCAGTCCTAACTAGTGTAAACAACACAACATAATCAGTCCTAACTAGTGTAAACAACACTACACACCCAGTCCTAACTAGTGTAAACAACACAACATAATCAGTCCTAACTAGTGTAAACAACACCCAGTCCTAACTAGTGTAAACAACACTACATATTCAGTTTGAACTAGTTCAAACAACTACCCATAACGAGTAAAAATCACCTCTAACTAATCACAAGTCAATGACCAGGTTACTAAAGCGTAACTAGTCTAAAGAATAATCAAAGCACGTCCAAACAATCCCACCTGACTAGTCAGTGATCCGTTTAAAACGGAGCTCACCGGTCACCGCCTGGTTATGAACCATGAGCCCATCACTACACCGCTAACCACTTCAACCGGGTCTCCACCGCTTCATAACTACCCACACATCCTCAGTATCTACCCGGCCCCCGACCACTAGCTACAAATATGTCGAAACGACGACCAACAACCGCGATTAATCCGCCGGGAGCACTAAAGCCTGGGACTAGTTAACCAGTTTGAGGTCCAGCTCCTGGTGTGACCTTTGACCCCTGTGTGGCCCCCAGTGTGTGTGTGTGTGTGTGTGTCTCACCCCAGGTCGAGGACGGGTGGTTTGTCCCGCCCCCGGCGGTAACACAGGTACAGGTGAGGGTTGTTGATGAGGCCGGCGCTCAGCTCGGCAGAGTGTCCGCCCAGCGTCTTCTCGATGCAGGTGAAGCCCTCCGGCACCTCCTCACCCAGGCCCCGGGCGATCACCACCAGGTCCGTGACGGGCTCCACCGCCCGGCCCGACGCGGAGGAGGAGGAAGCGGCGGAGGCGGAGGAGGACGAGGAGGAGGAGGCGGCGGAGGAGGAGCAGGTGGAGGTCTTTCCGTCCTCGTCCAGGGGCCTCCAGGGCCCCGCCGGGTCCAGGCCCGCCACTACAAAGTAGTCCACCAGCTGGGGACATTTCTCCTCCGTCATGCCTCCTGTGGGTCCGCCACTGTGAGGGGGGGGACACGGAGCACCGTCACTATCTCCGGGGGAGGCGTCCGCTCCACCACACACCACAAGCACTCCGACTGCGTCTCCATGGAAACGGGATAATGGAACTTTTCTGAAACGCTGCTGGTTGTAGGCAAGTCGTTCTGCACATGCTCAGTAGAGACCATCAGGACAAAGTGTCCTCCGTGGTGTCGTGACTCCCTGTCCATGTTCTCCTGGGACTTTTATTTTGACAGTCACCGTAATAACAATCCAAATTGGTAGTTTTATTTTGACAGTCACTGTAACAACAATCCATTTTGGTGGTTTTATTTTGACAGTCACCGTAACAACAACCCAACTTGGTGGTTTTATTTTGACAGTCACTGTAATAACAACCCAACTTGGTGGTTTTATTTTGACAGTCACCGTAACAACAACCCAACTTGGTGGTTTTATTTTGACAGTCACCGTAACAACAACCCAACTTGGTGGTTTTATTTTGACAGTCACTGTAATAACAATCCAACTTCTGAGTTTTATTTTGACAGTCACTGTAATAACAATCCATCTTGGTAGTTTTATTTTGACAGTCACTGTAATAACAACCCAACTTGGTGGTTTTATTTTGACAGTCACCGTAACAACAACCCAACTTGGTGGTTTTATTTTGACAGTCACTGTAATAACAACCCAACTTGGTGGTTTTATTTTGACAGTCACTGTAATAACAATCCAACTTGGTAATTTTATTTTGACAGTGACTGTAATAAAACTCCAACTTGGTTGTTCTATTTTGACAGTCACTGTAATAAAACTCGAACTTGGTTGTTTTATTTTGACGGTCACTGTGGTAACAATCCAACTTGGTGGTTTTATTTTGACAGTCACCGTAGTAACAATCCAACTTGGTACTTTTATTTTGACAGTCACCATAAAAACAATCCATCTTGGTAGTTTTATTTTGACAGTCACTGTAATAACAATCCAACTTGGTGGTTTTATTTTGACAGCCACTGTAATAACAATCCAACTTGGTGGTTTTATTTTGACAGTCACCATAATAAATATGTGTGTGTGTGTGTGTGTGTGTGTGTGTGAACTGGACTCGTCGTCGTGGAGAAAACGAGACTTGAGGTTTGTAGAAAACGAGCGGCGACACTGAAGCTTGACGCTAAATAATACAGAGGGATAAAAATAGGAAGCTGCTATTATGTAACAGTGAACGTCGCTCGTCCTCCCTCACCCTCAACCTCTGAATCACACACACACACACACACACACACACACACACACACACACACACACACACACACACACACACACACACACACACACACACACACACACACACACACACACACACACACACACACACACACACACACACACACACACGCTGGGGGGACTGACGGAGTTTTGTCTCCGTCAGCAGATGGTACCGTCTCACTTCCTTCCTGTTTCGGTGTCTCATCAGGACGGTGGAGGACGAGAGACGAGGAGGACAGCAGGTCACTGGCCGAGTCCGTCAACGGGACCCAACCCTGCATCCGGCTCACGGACCACATCCTGGACCCGCCACAGACCAGGTCCAGGAAACCAGTCTCCCAGCCACACACACAGTACCAAGTTGGATTGTTATAATGGTGACTGTCAAAATAAAACCACCAAGTTGGATTGTTATAATGGTGACTGTCAAAATAAAACCACCAAGTTGGATTGTTATAATGGTGACTGTCAAAATAAAACCACCAAGTTGGATTGTTATAATGGTGACTGTCAAAATAAAACCACCAAGTTGGATTGTTATAATGGTGACTGTCAAAATAAAACCACCATGTTGGATTGTTATAATGGTGACTGTCAAAATAAAACCACCAAGTTGGATTGTTATTACAGTGACTGTCAAAATAAAAGCACCGAGTTGGATTGTTATAATTTTGACTGTCAAAATAAAACCACCATGTTGGATTGTTATTACAGTGACTGTCAAAATAAAACCACCATGTTGGATTGTTATAATTGTGACTGTCAAAATAAAACCACCAAGTTGGAGTGTTATTACAGTGACTGTCAAAATAAAAGCACCGAGTTGGATTGTTATTATGGTGACTGTCAAAATAAAAGCACCAAGTTGGATTGTTGTGACGGTGACTGTCAAAATAAAACCACCAAGTTGGAGTGTTATTATGGTGCCTGTCAAAATAGAAGTACCAAGTTGGATTGTCATTACGGTGGCTGTCAAAATAAAACTACCAAGTTGGATTGTTATTATGGTGACTGTCAAAACAAAACCACCAAGTTGGATTGTTATTACGGTCACTGTCAAAATAAAAGTACCAAGTTGGATTGTTATTACGGTGACTGTCAAAATAAAACTACCAAGTTGGATTGTTATTACGGTGACTGTCAAAATAAAACTACTAAGTTGGCTTTTTATCACAGTGACTGTCAAAATAAAAGTCCCAAGTCCAGGAGAACATGGACTGGGAGTCGTGACGCCACGGAGGAACCTTTGTCCTGACGGGCTCTACTGAGCATGTGCAGAAGGACGGAGAACTTCCTGGGTTCTCAGTGGAACCGACAAGAGAAACAGGTAACCGGCGGAAAGAGGAAGGATGTGGTGAAAAAGAAGAAACCCCGGGTCAAAAAATAAAACTGTCCATCTGCCGGAAGACAATGTCCTCCTGCAGAGATTCATAGACACGGAGACACTGAGACACTGAGACATCGAGACGCCGTCACTTTAAAACCAGTTACCGGTTCTGAGGAACCTTCTGTCACGTTTCACATCCAACGCTTCAGAAGCTGATCTGGTAATCAACGACCTCAGTGCACTGTGTGTGTGTGTGTGTGTGTGTGTGTGTGTGTGTGTGTGTGTGTGTGTGTGTGTGTGTGTGTGTGTGTGTGTTCGCTGAAGGAACACGAGCAAGTTCAGCTAAAAATGTCAGTTACACCAGAGTTACTTCTGCTTTTACACAACTGGTGTGTAACATTGGAAATCACACGCACACACACACACACACACACACACACACACACACACACACACACACACACACACACACACACACACACACACACACACACACACACACACACACACACACACACACACACACACACACACACACACACACACACACACACACACACTAACAATAGGCATTGTGATACAGCGTTGGTTACCATGGTTACAGCAGGTTAATCGCGGTGACAGATCAGGACCACATTTGGTCTGTTTCAGGACTGGACTGGTTGTGTACAAGATTAAGGTTAGTTTAGGACTGGTTTAGGACTAGATTTAGGACTAGTTTGGTCCTGGTTTAGGACTAGGTTTGGACTGGTTGAGGACTAGTTTTGGGCTAGTTTAGGACTCGGTTTCGAGTAGTTCAGGGCTAAACTAGGATTAAGTTTAGACTGGTTGAGGACTGGTTTAGGACTAGTTTTGGACTGGTTTAGGACTAGGTTTGGCCTGGTTGACAACTAGGCTTGGCCTGGTTTAGGACTAGGTTTGGCCTGGTTTAGGACTAGGTTTGGTCTGGTTTAGGACTAGGTTTGGCCTGGTTTAAGACTAGTATTGGCCTGGTTTAGGACTAGTTTTGGCCTGGTTTAGGACTAGTTTTGGTCTGGTTTAGGACCAGGTTTGGCCTGGTATAGGACTAGGTTTGGCCTGGTTTAGGACTAGTATTGGCCTGGTTTAGGACTAGTTTTGGTCTGGTTTAGGACAAGATTTGGCCTGGTTTAGGACTAGTATTGGCCTGGTTTAGGACAGGTTTTGGTCTGGTTTAGGACAAGATTTGGCCTGGTTTAGGACTCGGTTTTGAGTAGTTCAGGGCTAAACTAGGATTAAGTTTAGACTGGTTGAGGACTGGTTTAGGACTAGTTTTGGACTGGTTTAGGACTAGGTTTGGCCTGGTTGACAACTAGGCTTGGCCTGGTTTAGGACTAGGTTTGGCCTGGTTTAGGACTAGGTTTGGTCTGGTTTAGGACCAGGTTTGGTCTGGTTTAGGACTAGGTTTGGCCTGGTTTAGGACTAGTATTGGCCTGGTTTAGGACTAGTTTTGGCCTGGTTTAGGACTAGTTTTGGTCTGGTTTAGGACCAGGTTTGGCCTGGTATAGGACTAGGTTTGGCCTGGTTTAGGACTAGTATTGGCCTGGTTTAGGACTAGTTTTGGTCTGGTTTAGGACAAGATTTGGCCTGGTTTAGGACTAGTATTGGCCTGGTTTAGGACAAGTTTTGGTCTGGTTTAGGACAAGATTTGGCCTGGTTTAGGACTCGGTTTTGAGTAGTTCAGGGCTGAATTAGGATTAAGTTTAGACTGGTTGAGGACTGGTTTAGGACTAGTTTTGGTCTGGTTTAGGACTAGGTTTGGCCTGGTTGAGAACTAGGTTTGGCCTGGTTTAGGACTAGGTTTAGCCTGGTTTAGGACAAGGTTTGGCCTGGTTTAGGACTAGTATTGGTCTGGTTTAGGACAAGGTTTGGTCTGGTTTAGGACAAGGTTTGGTCTGGTTTAGGACTAGGTTTGGCCTGGTTTAGGACTAGTATTGGCCTGGTTTAGGACTAGGTTTGGTCTGGTTTAGGACTAGGTTTGGCCTGGTTTAGGACTAGGTTTGGCCTGGTTTAGGACTAGTATTGGTCTGGTTTAGGACAAGGTTTGGCCTGGTTTAGGACAAGGTTTGGCCTGGTTGAGAACTAGGTTTGGCCTGGTTGAGAACTAGGTTTGGCCTGGTTTAGGACTAGGTTTGGCCTGGTTTAGGACTAGGTTTGGCCTGGTTTAGGACTAGGTCTGGTTTAGGACTAGGTCTGGTTTATGACTAGGTTTGGCCTGGTTTAGGACTAGTATTGGTCTGGTTTAGGACAAGGTTTGGCCTGGTTTAGGACAAGGTTTGGCCTGGTTTAGGACTAGGTTTGGCCTGGTTTAGGACTAGTATTGGCCTGGTTTAGGACTAGTATTGGCCTGGTTTAGGACTCAGTTTAGGCCAGTTGAGAGCCGGTTTAGTATAAATAAAGTACTAGTAAAGCGGTCTATGGGTAGTAAAGCATGACTTGGCGTTTAGCCTCCTGGATGTCGTGACGTTTCCGTCTCAGTGAAGCGACACCAGCAGTTTCCGTCAGGTTGGTGAGCGACTTGTGAAAAACCACTTCCTGGAGAAAAAGTGAAGTTCTGCTTCACCTGCGGCTAAAAACAAACGTCGCGGGAACGACGAGGCGTCGCTCCGCCTCCAGCCGCTGGAACCGAACGAGACACGCCGAGGGAAACGACCACGTTCAACACAATAAAAGCACCTACAGGAGATTCACTTTGCAATTATGACTCAGTTAATAAATAGATGTAAAATTTCTTTTTTTTCAAAATAAAAAAAAATTATTAACATAAATTGACTATTTTTTTCTCCTTATAAAACTTCAGATTTAAACTTTTCTTTTCAAAATATAAAAAGGCTTCTAACATAAATTGACAATATTTTTCTCCTTACGAAATTTCAGATTTAAACTCTTTTTTCAAAATAAAAAACATAAATTGACTTTTTTTTAAATAAAAAAATATTAACAGAAATTGACTATTTTTTTCTCCTTATAAAATTTCTGATTTAATATTTTTTTCAAAATAAAGAACTATTAACATAAATTGGCAATTTTTTTTCTCCTTATAAAATTTCAGATTTAAACTTTTTTTCAAAATATAAAAAAACTATTAACATAAATTGACAATGTTTTTCTCCTTACAAAATTTCAGATTTAAACTCTTTTTTTCCAAATAAAAAACATAAATTGAGTTTTTTTTCAAAATAAAAAAAATATTAACATAAATTGACAATTTTTTTTCCTCATAAAATTTCAGATTTACTATTTTTTTCAAAATAAAAAAAATATTAACATAAATTGACTATTTTTTTCTCCTTATAAAATTTCAGATTTACTATTTTTTTCAAAATAAAAAACTATTAACATAAATTTACTATTTTTTATCTCCTTATAAAATTTCAGATTTGAACTATTTTTTTTCAAAATATTGGCGCGATACTCATGCTGGCCTGCAGGGTGCGCACACACACACATGTGTGTGTGTTCTTTTGTAGGTCAGCGCCGTGTGCTAGCTGGTACTGACGCCCCGCGATGGACCACAACGGCTCTCTTGTCTCCGGCCGTCGACGGAATGACGGAAACGCGCGGCGGCCTCAATGACATCAGAGCCGCGAAGCCGGCGTGGCGCTCCAGGAGCTAGCGCTAGCATCAATGCTAATTCCACACAGTTCCTCTGTTCTGCTCCTCGTATCTGGAGAACAGCTGATTAATTGAATGAATGAATGAATGAAAAGAAACCAACCTAGACACTTCAAGGTAACTGACCGTCTCTCGGTTGGTTTTCAGGCTAAAGTCGAGATGAAAGAAGAGAGAAAAGAGAAAGAAGAAAAGAGAAAGAAGAAACACCTGAGAGGAAGAAACACGAGCGACAAAGAGCAGCAACATGGGAAAGTCCAGAAAGTCTTCAAGTCCCTCGTTCACTTTCACTTTCTCAACTGACGCTGCAGCGCAAGACCACACACACACACACGCACACGCACACACACACCCAACAACCGCACAACCACACTGACAACCAGATAAACCAAAGACCAGAAAACCTGACAAACATAAAGATAAACAAGCAAACAGACAAATAAACAGACAGACCCACATAAAGATCACCAGACAGACCCATATAAAGACCAGATAGACCAACATAAGGACCAGATAGACCCACATAGACTAGATAGACCCACATAAAGACCAGATAGACCCACATAAAGACCAGATAGACCCACATAAAGACCACCAGATAGACCAACATAAGGACCAGATAGACCCACATAAAGACTAGATAGACCCACATAGACTAGATAGACCCACATAGACTAGATAGACCCACATAAAGACTAGATAGACCCACATAGACTAGATAGACCCACATAAAGACTAGATAGACCCACATAAAGACTAGATAGACCCACATAAAGACTAGATAGACCCACATAGACTAGATAGACCCACATAAAGACTAGATAGACCCACATAAAGACTAGATAGACCCACATAGACTAGATAGACCCACATAAAGACTAGATATACCCACACAAAGACTAGATAGACCCACATAGACTAGATAGACCCATATAAAGACCACCAGATAGACCCACATATGGACCAGACAGACCCACATAAGGACCGCCTATGGGCTCCATGACACGGTGAGACGTCGTCATAAAGAGACGTCGTCATAAAGAGACGTCACACCGACAGGTTCCTTCTACAATGACACCACGTTCTGCTGAGTCATGCGGAGCTTTTTGCCGAGTCGTCATCGGTCAGAGCCTGAGATATCCAGGCCCGTCAGTCACAGTGAGACGCAGACCGACTGGGACCGGGACTCAGACCGCCGGCTCTATTTAAAGCCTGGAGGGGGTGGTGGGGGGGGCAGGAGAGGGAGGGGGGGGGCTCCGGGAGGACGACCGGTCGTCCCAGAGCAGCTTGAATATCGCCGGGCTAAATTTAGAGAGGACGTCCAAAAGAGGCTCACATGTGATGATGCAGCAGCAGTGATGGCGACAACAGACCAGGACACACAACAACACAGACACACAACAACACAGACACACAACAACACAGACCGGGACACACAACAACACAGACCAGGACACACAACAACACAGACACACAACAACACAGACACACAACAACACAGACACACAACACAGACACACAACTATCAGCCAACAGATTACAGGTACTCATTACTTTTTCAATAAGTACTTCACAAGTTGTAGAAATAGAATGTAACTAGTTACTAGGAAGATGCTCTATAATCTGGTGTTAGAGGAGGAAGATGCTCTATAATCTGACGTTAGAGGAGGAAGATGCTCTATAATCTGGTGTTAGGGGAGGAAGATGCTCTATAATCTGGTGTTAGGGGAGGAGGATGCTCTATAATCTGACGTTAGAGGAGGAAGATGCTCTATAATCTGGTGTTAGGGGAGGAAGATGCTCTATAATCTGACGTTAGAGGAGGAAGATGCTCTATAATCTGACGTTAGAGGGGGAAGCTGCTCTATAATCTGACATCAGGGGAGGAAGATGCTCTATAATCTGGTGTTCGAGGAGGAAGATGCTCTATAATCTGATGTTAGAGGAGGAAGATGCTCTATAATCTGGTGTTAGAGGAGGAAGATGCTCTATAATCTGACGTCAGGGGAGGAAGATGCTCTATAATCTGGTGTTCGGGGAGGAAGATGCTCTATAATCTGATGTTAGAGGAGGGAGATGCTCTATAATCTGGTGTTAGAGGAGGACGATGCTCTATGATCTGATGTTAGAAGAGGAAGATGCTCTATAATCTGATGTTCGAGGAGGAAGATGCTCTATAATCTGGTGTTAGGGGAGGAAGATGCTCTATAATCTGACGTTAGAGGAGGAAGATGCTCTATAATCTGACGTTAGAGGGGGAAGCTGCTCTATAATCTGACATCAGGGGAGGAAGATGCTCTATAATCTGGTGTTCGAGGAGGAAGATGCTCTATAATCTGATGTTAGAGGAGGAAGATGCTCTATAATCTGGTGTTAGAGGAGGAAGATGCTCTATAATCTGACGTCAGGGGAGGAAGATGCTCTATAATCTGGTGTTCGGGGAGGAAGATGCTCTATAATCTGATGTTAGAGGAGGGAGATGCTCTATAATCTGGTGTTAGAGGAGGACGATGCTCTATGATCTGATGTTAGAAGAGGAAGATGCTCTATAATCTGATGTTCGAGGAGGAAGATGCTCTATAATCTGGTGTTCGAGGAGGAAGATGCTCTATAATCTGGTGTCAGAGGAGGAAGATGCTCTATAATCTGGTGTTAGAGGAGGAAGATGCTCTATAATCTGGTGTTAGAGGAGGGAGATGCTCTATAATCTGGTGTTAGAGGAGGAAGATGCTCTATGATCTGGTGTTAGAGGAGGAAGATGCTCTATGATCTGATGTTAGAGGAGGAAGATGCTCTATGATCTGATGTTAGAGGAGGAAGATGCTCTATGATCTGGTGTTAGAGGAGGAAGATGCTCTATGATCTGATGTTAGAGGAGGAAGATGCTCTATGATCTGGTGTTAGAGGAGGAAGATGCTCTATGATCTGATGTTAGAGGAGGAAGATGCTCTATAATCTGGTGTTAGAGGAGGAAGATGCTCTATAATCTGGCGTTAGAGGAGGAAGATGCTCTATAATCTGGTGTTCGAGGAGGAAGATGCTCTTTAAATCAACAGAAAATGAAGCAAACTCGTAGAAACTCAAACAACAGAGCAACCGGAGCAGTAAAATCTGAGATAACGAGCAGAAACCAAATTAAACCAATAAGAAATGGATAAAATATGTAAAAGTGGTAAAAAGAAGCCACTAAAGTGAAAAAGCTGCTGGACTCTGATTGGTCCGTTCTCACACCTGGTACCCAATCAGAGACGCTCATCAATTGAAGAAAAACTGTCCAACTGTCCAATCAGCTGCTGACTCTGGTTACCATGGTGATTCAGGACGGCAGAGACACAACAATGTGGGACGTTTGTCCGGAGAACCGGGGTTCGACGAGGGAACCGACCCACAGCTCACTGACGGAACCGAGACGGGAAACCGTGTGGAACCCCAAGCCTTTCACAATAAGATAGAAGTTAAAGGAACACGAAGTAGCCAAAAAATTCTGATTTTCTCTGAGACCCTGAACACATCGGGAGGAGGTCAGAGGTCAGAGGTCAGGGGGAAGCCTTCAGGGTTGTCTGACTCAGTCATCACACACACACACACACACACACACACACACACACACACACACTTCTGTATTACCAACTCAAGTGTGTTGCCATTTTGTGTGTTGTTAATAAGTGTGTAAGATGTGATGTGATGACTGTGTGTGTGTGTGTGTGTGTGTGTGTGTGTGTGTGTGTGTGTGTGTGTGTGTGTGTGTGTGTGTGTGTGTGTGTGTGTGTGTGTGTGATGGTAATGATGTTGCTCCAGCGGGCCCTCGCCCGGTGTGTGTCCGGGAATGAGCCTCTCGTCCCGGGGAGCCGTGATGGAGAACAAAACAGGCCATTTAAACCTCCCCCGCCCGCATCCAGCCCGTGATTCCATTATCGGACGCCGCTTCGCACGCTCATCGCACCCGACAGTCCCGCACTATCCCGGGGGCCCCCGAGTCTCTCTCCCTCCCGCGGCCGACGCGGGCCGAACGGAGCCGGTCCGGGCCGCGGGGGCCCGCGGTGGCCCGAGGCTCCGCGTCGCTTCATCCGGAGATGCGGTGATGGTCACCGCCGCAGCAGCAGATCCGCGCAAGCAGAGGAGCGTGGTTCCATTATCGGACGTAGACGGGTAGCCGCTGCGCTGAAGAACCGTTTTTTAAATATTTATTTATACCCATTTTCACGAATTCTGGATAATCGTGCCATTTCTTTTTCCTCGCGCGGACGGGGACGGGGAAAACGCCTCGAACGTGCCGGGAGAGCCGCCGTCCTCCCGGGTCACTTTATCCGCGACAGAGAGGAGCGAGGAGTCGGCCGGAGGTGTGTCCGATAATGGGCGCATCGCCCTGCATCGTGTGGCGGAGCTGCACAGCAGACAGCGGGACCGCGGAGCTCCGGAGGCCGGGGGAGGAGGCCCGGAGGCCCGCGGAGGGGAGGCGGAGGAGGCGGCGGCGGCGGTCCGTACCGTACCTGAGTGTCCGCGTTGGTTCGTCCCGCAGGCGGCCGCAGGAACCATGTTCAGGTCCGCTCGCACGTGACCTCCATGTCTTACTGGCTGTGAGCGCGACGAGTCGCGGCGCGAGCACGGCTACGTGCACGAGCGCTCGACAGCTGCGTGCCAACTTCCGGGGGAGCTCTTTCAAAACAAAAGCCCGGCTTCTTCTCGCAGAGTGAAAGCCAAAGTGTAAAGAAATAAACATTAAACCTGAAATTAATGTCTAAATCAACCTTTAACCTTTTATTCTCAGGCTTTTAACGCCGCGTGAGTCGTGTTTTATTTATTTTATTGTTCTTATTTATTTTATTGCTTTTTAAGCTTTTTTATATTTCTAATTTTCTTTTGAATTGTTTTATTCTTATTTATAGTTTTTTTTTATGTGTTTGTAGTTTTTGATCTGTTTTTATTTTTATTCATGGTTTTATACTTATTTAGTGTTGGAGCTAATTTGCATTGTTTTAGTTTTATTGTTTTTATGTGCGGCCTCATGTGCAGCACTTTGGAAACGCTTTGTTGTTTAAATGTGCTATATAAATAAAGTGGATTGGATTGGATTGGATAACCTGTTAAACTAAATTTAAACAGACTTTCGCATGACACATTTGGACATTTTAATATATTTATATACACATTTCTCCATAAAGCTACATGAAAGGTGGTATTTAAAAAAAGTTAAACCTCATAAACACCTACATTTACACTCATAAATCTCAATTCATAATGTAAATGTTGTTAAACTTACTGATACAACCCCTAAGTTAACCTCATTTATCCTGTTAATCTACATTTAAACAGACTTTCGCGTGACACATTTGGGCATTTTAATATATTTATAGACAAATTTCTCCCATAAAGCTACATGAAAGGTGGTATTTAAAAAAAGTTAAACCACATAAACACCTACATTTACACTCATAAATCTCAATTCATAATGTAAATGTTGTTAAACTTACTGATACAACCCCTAAATTAACCTCATTATCCTCATTTATCCTGTTAATCTACATTTAAACAGACTTTCGCGTGACACATTTGGACATTTTCATATATTTATAGACAAATTTCTCCCATAAAGCTACATGAAAGGTGGCATTTAAAAAAGGTAAAACCACATAAACACCTACATTTACACTCATAATTTATCCCAGAAGTCCCAAATCTCAATTCATAACGTAAATGTTGTTAAACTTACTGACACAACCCCTAAATGAACCTCATTATCCTCATTTATCCTGTTAATCCACATTTAAACGAGCTTTCAAGTGGCGCATCCACATTTTGACGCTAGGATATATTTATAAACTCACATTTCAACGATAAATCCACAGCAGAAATTATATTTTAAAACGTAAAAGTTAATTAGAAGCGACATTCAAATATGTGACGTTAATCATGAATTCACCAAAAACGTCCCAATCCCATAATAATAAGCGAATCCACCGAAACCAACATTCATCCCTTTGATTTTTTTCATCACGATCTGAATTTTTGAAACAAGTCAACATTAAACAAACCTTTAACAAAGTCAGTGTGTGTGTTTTAGTTAATGAAACCAAAAACGAAGAGGTTTTTCAGGTTTTATTTGTTTATTTTCTGGAAAATAAAGTGAAGTTGAGTCTGTTTAAAAATCTCTGCTGTTAGCTTCAGAAGCACCTCGGTTTAAAAACATTCGTATGTACAACACAACGCCGCTCGTCGCCACGAACGACGAGAACCTCGACGGTCCGGCTTCCTGTCAAGAGCCCAAAACAAGAAGGGAAATAAACAAAAACAAACGACAAAACAAAACAAGATAAATGGGCGGGGGAAGCAAGAAAACAGCAAAAAAAAAAAAGATAAATGGGGGAAAAGCAAGAAAACAGCAAAAAAGAAACAAAACAAGAGAAAAACAGAAGACAAAAATTGAGAAAAAGAAACAAACAAGAAAACATTTTTTTTTTTTTAAATGCAACAGGAGATAAATTTAATCGTATATCAGTACAAAACATGAAAAGTATCAAATATGGCCTTTAACTGATCCCTAACACACACACACACACACACACACTCACTCTCTCACATACACCCACACACACGCACACACACACACACACACACACACACACTGGATGATGTGCGGCTGCTTCTCTCCTTATAGTGGAAACTTTACTTTGTCGTTTTACTTCCTGGTTAAAAGAAAAATAAAAAAAATAAAAAATAAAAAATGAATTAGTCACGATGCTCCACCCAGATGTTCTCCAGATGTTCTCCAGATTCTTCCATGGCCCTCTGTTGCCAGGCAACCAACATCTCCAGCTGTTACTTTCATCTCCACTGAGACACCAACAATAATCAGTAACAACAATAATCTCATGTTTTAAAAAAAAAAAAAAAAAAATCTGTGGGACTTCAAAATAAAAGCGGGGCTCCGTTGACCGTTAACGACGGTGTGAGAACGATTCGTGCGGCGTTTCGGACAAAAGTGTCCCGTTTTTCTTTCACTCCCCTGTTTAAAGGGTATGGCTCTGAGCACCGTTGTCATGGAAACAGAATTTTTTTTTTTTTTTTTTTTAAACGCAGAAGTTCTCCGTGTGAACGGAGCCCCGAGTGTCTGAACCCCTCAAGCTCTCCGGCTGCAGTGGCGGCCTGCAGCCAGCAGGGGGCAGCAGAGGCACCACCATCATCATCATCATCATCATCATGGCTGTCAGTAAACTTTGAATGGCGCGGTTCACAGGAAGGAACCCCGGTTCAACTCCAAATCAGTGTGTGTGTGTGTGTGTGTGTGTGTGTGTGTGTTTATATTCTCTGGTTAATAAATAAAAATATTCTGATTAGAAAAAAAATAAAAGCTTCAAGCAGCAGCGGGGGAGGGGGCGGGGCTAAGAGCTGTCAATCACAGTGAGCGAGTTTAAAGGGTTCAAAGGGTTCAAAGGGTTCAAAGAGTTCAGGGTCGTACGACGAGACGGACTCGTCAGACCACCACGGACCTGATCCTGGACCACCACGGACCTGATGATCCCGGTCCCGGACTGGAAACCTACCAAGATGGTCCAGAACCAGTTTTTTTTTTTTAAGTAATGGATGTAAACCAGTCCAGAAACCGGTCTGGAAGTGAACCAAGGTCTAAAGTCCAGAGCTGGTCCAAACTGACTTCAAGACCAGTCTGAAAAACCAGTCTGAGTCCAGGTGAGAAACCAGTCCAGGATCTAGTCTAAAGAGTGGTCCACATTGGATCCTGATGGTGGTCTGACGAGGACCAGAACAGTCATGGCTTCGCTCCTGTTAAAGTGGCGGACAGAAACCTGGTGCTGGTTTTGTGGGACTAAAGGGTCCCGAGCAGCTGGGGTCTCCAGGGACTTCAGGGTCCCTCAGGGTCCTCGGGGGCCCCCCACCCCCCCCACCCCAGAGTGACTCCTGAAGCTGGGACAGGATACAGGAGCTGCAGGGTTTGTCCAGGTCCCGAGTTCCTCAGGGAGAAGGTGGGTCTCTTAATGCCTGAAGACCCCAGAGGACTCGTGGGGAAGGCGGGGGGGGGGGCACCTCGGGTCCGTCCACAGACCTCCGGCTGGGTGGGGCGTGTCCTGAGCGGGGGAGGGGGGTTGGGGGGTCGGGGTCACTTGAGGCGGTCTGAGCGGAAGGAGTCCTCCACGGCGGGGTCGGCCAGCATCAGGTCCCCGTCCAGCATGTCCAGGGACAGCGGGTCCATCCGGAGCTGGTCCTCCAGAGAGAACGGGTCCATCTCGAACCCGGGGACGTGGGACAGGGCGCTGGCGATCTCCTTGGACAGCCCGGTGGGGGAGTCGCCTGGAGGGGGGGGGGGGGGGGGGGGGGGGGGTAAAGGACCATTATCTGAAACCTGCTGCTGCTCTGCTAAACCAGCTGCTCTGCTAAACCCACTGCTATGCTATACCCACTGCTATGCTAAACCCGCTGCTATGCTATACCCACTGCTATGCTAAACCCGCTGCTATGCTATACCCACTGCTATGCTAAACCCGCTGCTATGCTAAACCCGCTGCTATGCTAAAGTTGCTGTTATGCTAAACCTGTTGCTCTGTTAAACCCACTGCTATGCTAAACCTGCTACTGCTCTGCTAAACCTGCTGTTATGCTAAACCTGCTGCTCTGCTAAACCTGCTGCTCTGCTGAACCTGCTTCTATGCTAAACCCGCTGCTCTGCTAAACCCGCTGTTATGCTAAACCCGCTGCTCTGCTAAACCCGCTGCTCTGCTAAACTTGCTGTTTATGCTAAACCTACTGCTATGCTAAACCTGCTACTGCACTAAACCTGCCACTCTGCTAAACCTGCTACTATGCTAAACCTGCTGCTCTGCTAAACCTGCTGCTCTGCTAAACCTGCCCGCTCACCAGTGAGGATGATGTTGGGGACGTTGTGTCGTCCGTCACCGCCACCGCCGCTGTAGTTCTGGTTCTGGTTGTTGAGGAACTGCTGGTCCCCCGGGTCCTGCAGGTCCAGGGGCCCCTGGCTGTGCGGGGGGAACTGGTTCTTATCGATGGTGCAGCTCAGCCCGGGGAACCCGTCCCCCTGGTGGTCCGACGAGAACTGCAGCAGGAGGACAGAATTTCTGGTTCTGTGACGTCATGAAAGGTTGAACTACTAGTTACTTGTTTTAATCCGTGAACTTATTAGTTTGTACGTATGAAGTTTACCAACTTAACACTATTGAACCTATTGCATCATATTGAGTTTAAACTATTGAATCGTATGAAATCTTCAGGGATCATATATTAATATTAATATTAGTTATTAATATTGGTTATTAAAGGACTAGTCAATGAGGTTTGAGGACCAAGAGGCTCCTGGAGACGTGAGACATTTCCTCCGTGGTTCTCCAGCAGCTGAGCTCTCCTGAGTCCCCTCTAGGTTTATCGACTGGTTAGTTTAACTACTAGTTGGTTCATCAACCGGTTACTTTTCATACTTGTTCTACTTGTTAGCTTACCGTCGCTTTGCGTCTCACCTGCCAGGTAGTCTAACTGCTGGTGATCATTATTCACTAGTTAGAGTTTCCTGCTAGTTGGTGTTAAGTGTGAGTTAGCGTTGTCTGCTGGTTAGTTTAGTTACCGCGAGCTGCTGCTTCCTTAGCTGGAGCTACTTGTCTGTTAGTTGACCTCCTGGTTAATGAGTTACCTGCTGACTGGGTAAATAGTTAGTTAGTTAACTTGTCAGCCAGTTAACATATTAGTTAGTTAACCTGTCAGATGACAACCCACTAATTAGTTTACCTCTTAGTTGGTTAACCAGTTAAGTTTACCTGCTGTCTGATTAACCAGTTAGTTTGTTAACCTGCCACCTAATCTATTAGTTGGTTAAGTTAGTTAACCTGTCGGCTGGTTAACCCATTAGTTTATCTCCTAGTTGGTTAACCAGTTAAGTTTACCTGCTGGCTGATTAACCAGTTAGTTTGTTAACCTGCCACTTAATCTATTAGTTAGTTAAGTTAGTTAGGCTGCCGGCTGGTTAACCCATTAATTTATCTCCTAGTTGGTTAACCAGTTAAGTTTACCTGCTGGCTGGTTAACCAGTTAGTTTGTTACCTGCCACTTAATCTATTAGTTAGTTAGTTAGCCTGTTGGCTGGTTAACCCACTAGTTTATCTCTTAGTTGGTTAACCAGCCAGTTTACCTGGTGGCCGGTTAACTCATTAGTTAGTAATTTAGTTAGTTAGTCAGCCTGTTGGCTGGTTAACCTGTGAGTTTATCTCTTGGTTGGTTAACCAGCTAGTTTACCTGGTGGCTGGTTAACCAGTTAGTTTACCTG
>NC_137657.1:28053489-28113489 GCF_963422515.1 Blennius ocellaris | reverse complement strand
GAGGAAGAAGAAGAGGAAGAGGAAGAGGAGGATGATGATGATGAACGTGATTATTTTTTAACAAACTTAAAACATTTAACTAAACTGTGATAAAAACTCTTCATATTATGTTTTCATTAAAAACACAATATTATATTAATAATAATAAATAATAATATTACAAATCCAAATTAAAACAAAAAAGTGCAAGAGCGAATTTCATAAATTCAAACAAAAGCAAAATGAATCAAATAAAAAAAAAAAACTAAAACTAAAAAAGTTTGAAAAAAAAGATGAAAAAAAATCCAAATACAAACTAAAAATCTTAAAAACATCCAAACAAGTTAAAACTAATAAATACAACAGAAAAACCTAAATAAAATATAAACAACAAAACAAAGAGACAAAAAGCCAAGCAACCAAAGGTAAACAACAACAACAACAAAATAACACCAAGACAAACACACAAAAAACAAATGACAAAATACAAACAATAAATAAATAAACAAAATTATCTATAAACAAGTGAGTGTGACTCACTTCTTCTGGACTCTCCGTCACCCTGACCTGGAAACAAACAACAAACAAACAAACAAACAAGCAGTGAATTTTCATGATGATGTCACACATTAGCAGGATGAATGTTTCTGCAGGAATCAGAATTGAACGTTAAACGTTTGTGACTGTAAACAGAAACGTTTGTGTGGGCGGGGCTTCAGGCCAGCAGAGTGAAACCATCCAGTTGTTTGTTGTAAAACGTGTCGTGGTCTCACCGGGCCGCCGGGCGCTCTGCAGCGTCAGGGCGGGGCGGCCCCCCGCCGTGAAGGGGTCTCCCGGGGGCGGGTTCATCACACTGGTGTGCAGCGCCGAGTCCGAGTTGGTCCTGCGGGGGAGGGGTGGGAGGGGGGGAGGGGTGGGAGGGGGCGACACGTCTGAGAGTTCAGCCTTCTGGAAGCTTCCAGCTGAGATTCATTCATTCACAAGGAGCAGATTTTATTTTCAAACATTTACCGAAGAAGGTGGAAAACTCAACCCACAAACCCCTCAAATAAAAAAAAATATATATATTTTATATAAATTATTGTATTATATATATATATATGTATATATATAAAGAAATCAAAAATTTAGGTATTAAGTTTGTTTTAACAGGAATAAAACATAGAAAATGTCGGAATAATAAACGGAATTTTTTTAATGAGTTTGATTGTGTTTCGTGAGAAAAGAAGTGGGCCCAGCGTAAAGCCCTGTGGGACACCAGACACCACTTCTGTCTCCGCCTGAAAAGGGTGAAGACACGCGACTCTCGTCAAACACTCCGATCTAAAACTGATAACTTGAAGTGAGGTACCAAAACACTGAATTGTAAAAATGTAAGAAAAAGCAGGTCGACACTCGTATCGGGGACGATTCCGACTAATCCAGATCAATCCAGAACGAGGATCCAGTGGTATGTGGATCAATCCAGATCAATCCAGTAACAGATTAGAGGGACCACTGCAAACCAATCCAGATCACACCGACGTGGATCAATGCAGATTAAGATCGATCGGTCGAGAACGACACGGAACCAGAACAATATAGATCATTAGACAAAACCAGTCCAGTCCCATCTAGACACACGTAGACTGGAACCGACAATTCAGACCCATCAATGTGAATCCAGACCAGGATCCAGACAGACACTGGGAGACCAACCCAGAACCAGTCCAACAGGAGAGAAACGACTGGAACGAACCAACGTGACGCCGTCCAGAACTCTTCAGACAAAATCTAGACCTCCTGAGACGTCTGGACGGCAGCGGAGTGTGAGGAGACAACCGCAGAGACAAATCCAGAAATCCAGATGAATATAGAAGAAGACCCAGAGGAGACGTATGTAGAAGAAGAAGACCCAGAGGAGACGTATGTAGAAGAAGAAGATCCAGAGGAGACGGACGTAGAAGAAGAAGACCCAGAGGAGACGGACGTAGAAGAAGAAGAAGATCCAGAGGAGACGGACGTAGAAGAAGGAGATCCAGAGGAGACGGACGTAGAAGAAGAAGAAGATCCAGAGGAGACGGACGTAGAAGAAGAAGGAGATCCAGAGGAGACGGACGTAGAAGAAGAAGGAGATCCAGAGGAGACGGACGTAGAAGAAGAAGAAGATCCAGAGGAGACGGACGTAGAAGAAGGAGATCCAGAGGAGACAGACGTAGAAGAAGAAGATCCAGAGGAGACGGACGTAGAAGAAGAAGAAGATCCAGAGGAGACGGACGTAGAAGAAGGAGATCCAGAGGAGACAGACGTAGAACAAGAAGATCCAGAGGAGACGGACGTAGAAGAAGAAGATCCAGAGGAGACGTACGTAGAAGAAGAAGACCCAGAGGAGACGTACGTAGAAGAAGAAGACCCAGAGGAGACGGACGTAGAAGAAGAAGAAGATCCAGAGGAGACGGACGTAGAAGAAGAAGCTCCAGAGGAGACGGACGTAGAAGAAGGAGATCCAGAGGAGACGGACGTAGAAGAAGAAGAAGATCCAGAGGAGACGGACGTAGAAGAAGAAGGAGATCCAGAGGAGACGGACGTAGAAGAAGAAGGAGATCCAGAGGAGACGGACGTAGAAGAAGAAGGAGATCCAGAGGAGACGGACGTAGAAGAAGAAGAAGATCCAGAGGAGACGGACGTAGAAGAAGGAGATCCAGAGGAGACAGACGTAGAAGAAGAAGATCCAGAGGAGACGGACGTAGAAGAAGAAGAAGATCCAGAGGAGACGGACGTAGAAGAAGGAGATCCAGAGGAGACAGACGTAGAAGAAGAAGATCCAGAGGAGACGGACGTAGAAGAAGAAGATCCAGAGGAGACGTACGTAGAAGAAGAAGACCCAGAGGTGACGGACGTAGAAGAAGAAGGAGATCCAGAGGAGACGGACGTAGAAGAAGAAGATCCAGAGGAGACGGACGTAGAAGAAGAAGAAGATCCAGAGGAGACGGACGTAGAAGAAGAAGGAGATCCAGAGGAGACGGACGTAGAAGAAGAAGGAGATCCAGAGGAGACGGACGTAGAAGAAGAAGAAGATCCAGAGGAGACGGACGTAGAAGAAGGAGATCCAGAGGAGACAGACGTAGAAGAAGAAGATCCAGAGGAGACGGACGTAGAAGAAGAAGATCCAGAGGAGACGGACGTAGAAGAAGAAGACCCAGAGGAGACGGACGTAGAAGAAGAAGGAGATCCAGAGGAGACGGACGTAGAAGAAGAAGATCCAGAGGAGACGGACGTAGAAGAAGAAGAAGATCCAGAGGAGACGGACGTAGAAGAAGACGACCCAGAGGAGACGGACGTAGAAGAAGAAGATCCAGAGGAGACGTAAGTAGAAGAAGAAGACCCAGAGGAGACGGACGTAGAAGAAGAAGATCCAGAGGAGACAGACGTAGAAGAAGAAGATCCAGAGGAGATGGACGTAGAAGAAGAAGATCCAGAGGAGACGGACGTAGAAGAAGAAGACCCAGAGGAGACGGATGTAGAAGAAGAAGACCCAGAGGAGACGGACGTAGAAGAAGAAGGAGATTCAGAGGAGACGTACGTAGAAGAAGACCCAGAGGAGACGGACGTAGAAGAAGATCCAGAGGAGACGTACGTAGAAGAAGAAGACCCAGAGGAGACGGACGTAGAAGAAGATGACCCAGAGGAGACGGACGTAGAAGAAGAAGAAGATCCAGAGGAGACGGACGTAGAAGAAGATCCAGAGGAGACGTACGTAGAAGAAGAAGATCCAGAGGAGACGGACGTAGAAGAAGAAGATCCAGAGGAGACGTACGTAGAAGAAGAAGATCCAGAGGAGACGTACGTAGAAGAAGAAGATCCAGAGGAGACGGATGTAGAAGAAGAAGATCCAGAGGAGACGGACGTAGAAGAAGATCCAGAGGAGACGTACGTAGAAGAAGAAGATCCAGAGGAGACGGACGTAGAAGAAGAAGGAGATCCAGAGGAGACGGATCCAGTAACAATGGTCTGATGGGAAGCTTCAAATAAATTTTTAAGCTCAATGAAGAGCGAGGAAGAGAGGAGGAAGAGGAGGCGGAGAGGAGGATGAAGAGGAGGATGAGGAGGATTCACCTGTTGAGTGCAGTGGTGGGGAGACGAAACAACTGGCTTTTATCTCCGGGGAAGTTTCCAGACCAATTCCTTGTTTTGTGATCGACAAGAACAAAAAACGTTAGTTTCCTCCGATTGGACGGAAACATGAGGAGGATGAAGTGACGGAGAGACGGAGGGAGAGAAGAAAGAGTGGCTGCTCATATAGCGACAAGCTGGGAGGAGGAGGAGGAGGAGGAGAGAGGCGCTCAAAACAAGTTTTCACCAGAACTCTTCAGGGCCAAAAGAAGCTGCTGCTCTGCTAAACCTGCTGCTGCTCTGCTAAACCTGCTACTGCTCTGCTAAACCTGCTGCTGCTCTGCTAAACCTGCTACTGCTCTGCTAAACGTGCTGCTGCTCTGCCAAACCTGCTACTGCTGCTGCTCTGCTAAACGTGCTGCTGTGCTAAACTTGCTGCTGCTCGGCTAAACCTGCCGCTGCTCGGCTAAACCTGCCGCTACTCGGCTAAACCTGCCGCTGGGCTAAACTTGCTGCTGGGCTAAACTTGCTGCTGCTCGGCTAAACCTGCTGCTGCTACTCGGCTAGACTTGCTGCTGCTCGGCTAAACTTGCTACTATGACATTATTATTTATTAAAATTTTTTTTATAAAAAGAGCAGTGGTGTGTGAGATATTAGGAGATAACTCTGTGTGTGTGTGTGTGTGTGTGTGTGTGTGTGTGTGTGTGTGTGTGTAGTGAGGAGACCAAAAAAACTGCAAGGCGCAAAACAAAGTGGCAGAAGAGGAAACGCCAAAAACTGCGAAAGAGCGGAGTACAAGATGAACGACCAACAGGTGGTTATGGTTCAAACTGGTTATGGTTCAGGCTGGTTATGGTTCAAACTGGTTATGGTTCAAACTGGTTATGGTTCAGGCTGGTTATGGTTCAAACTGGTTATGGTTCAAGCTGGTTCAAGGTTAGTAAACCAGGTGGAAGTCAGGCAGAGACGGTTGAAGTCAGTTTAATGTGGTTCATAACCGATTAGGCTCCCGTCACCTTTGCCGGCATGGTGGTGACCGTCGGTTCAAGATAAGTGAACTTGGTTATGGTGGTTAAAGCTTGGCAAAGTTAAGTTAAAGTCATTGAAAGTTGGTTAAAGTCTGTGAATTTTTTTAAAAGTTGGTTAAAGTCAGTTAGAGGTGGTTAAAATAAGATAGACCAGGTTAACATTGGTTGGAGTTGGTTAAAGTCAGTTTGAGTTGGTTAGTCAGTTAGAGCTGGTTAAAGTCTGTTCGAGCTGGTTAAAGTAAGTTTGACCAGGTTAAAGTTGGTTAGAGTTGATTAAAGTCCATTAGAGCTGGTAATATTAAGTTAGATCAGGTTTAAGTAAGCAATACCAGGTTAAAGTCAGTTAGAGCTGGTAATAGTAAGTTAGACCAGGTTAAAGTCGGTTAGAGCTGGTAATAGTAAGTTAGACCAGGTTAAAGTCAGTTAGAGCTGGTAATAGTAAGTTAGACCAGGTTAAAGTCGGTTAGAGCTGGTAATAGTAAGTTAGACCAGGTTAAAGTCAGTTAGAGCTGGTAATAGTAAGTTAGACCAGGTTAAAGTCGGTTAGAGCTGGTAATAGTAAGTTAGACCAGGTTAAAGTCAGTTAGAGCTGGTAATAGTAAGTTAGACCAGGTTAAAGTCAGTTAGAGCTGGTAATAGTAAGCTATACCAGGTTAAAGTAAGTTATACCAGAATAAAGGAATTTAGACCAGGTTGAAGTCAGTTAGAGCTGGTAATAGTAAGTTAGACCAGGTTAAAGTCGGTTAGAGCTGGTAATAGTAAGTTAGACCAGGTTAAAGTCGGTTAGAGCTGGTAATAGTAAGTTAGACCAGGTTAAAGTCGGTTAGAGCTAGTAATAGTAAGTTAGACCAGGTTAAAGTCGGTTAGAACTGGTAATAGTAAGTTAGACCAGGTTAAAGTCAGTTAGAGCTGGTAATAGTAAGTTAGACCAGGTTAAAGTCGGTTAGAGCTGGTAATAGTAAGTTAGACCAGGTTAAAGTCAGTTAGAGCTGGTAATAGTAAGTTAGACCAGGTTAAAGTCGGTTAGAGCTGGTAATAGTAAGTTAGACCAGGTTAAAGTCGGTTAGAGCTGGTAAAAGTAAGTTAGACCAGGTTAAAGTCGGTTAGAGCTGGTAATAGTAAGTTAGACCAGGTTAAAGTCGGTTAGAGCTGGTAATAGTAAGTTAGACCAGGTTAAAGTCGGTTAGAGCTGGTAATAGTAAGTTAGACCAGGTTAAAGTCGGTTAGAGCTGGTAATAGTAAGTTAGACCAGGTTAAAGTCGGTTAGAGTTGGTCAAGGTAGTTAGTGACGGCTGCAGGCGACTGTTTGTAAAAACCCTCAGAGCTGTTTGGTGCTGCCTTCAGGGACACTCTGGGATTCTGAGTGTCTAGGAAGTGTACAGGGCAGCAGAAACCAGCCGCTCTGTCCTGAGTGAACTTCAGCTACTTGTAACTGGTGCAAAACTTGTTGAATATTTAATTATCTAGTCATGGTTTTATCTTCTGCAGTTATTTTGGGTCTGATACAGATATTTGTCCCATCAGCTAAAACCATGTTCAGCTTCTCGTCGCTCTGCGAGGGTGGAGGCGCTCTGCGAGGGTGGAGACGAACCCGCACCGAGGCTTCAGACAGACTTTAGAGAGGCTTCAGAGGTTTTACAAGTTTCAGAGGCTGAAGAAGCGTCGCAGCAGAGGAGAGGCAGGTAAGATGCTGTGGAAGCAAAGGACCAGGCGTCCCTGCAGGCAGACTCGTCTCCACGGAGACAGGAAGGGGGGAGGAGGGGGGTGGGGGAGTAGCAAGCCATACCTTCTCCAGCTGGGGTCTGGTGGAGGCGACAGGTACGCCGAGTTGTACAGAGCGTTGTCTACCTGGGGAGTCTGGTCAAGGAAACACTGTCAGCCAATCAGAAACCTCCATACGGGTCAATCAATCAATCAATCAATCAGAAATGCTTCAGTGCTAGCTCCTTTAGCTTCACTGCTAACTCCTTCACCTTCAAGGTTAACTCTTTTAGCTTCAGTGCTAACTCCTTTAGCTTCAGAGCTAACTCCTTTAGCTTCAGTGCTAACTCCTTTAGCTTCAGAGCTAACTCCTTTAGCTTCAGTGCTAACTCCTTTAGCTTCAGAGCTAACTCCTTTAGCTTCAGTGCTAACTCCTTCAGCTTCAGTGCTAACTCCTTTAGCTTCAGAGCTAACTCCTTCACCTTCAAGGCTAACTCCTTTAGCTTCAGAGCTAACCAATTTAGCTTCAGTACAAAGTTCTCTCGCATCAACGCTCACTCCCTTTAGCTTCAGCGCTAAGTCCTTTAGCTTCAGAGCTAACTCCTTCACCTTCAAGGCTAACTCCTTTAGCTTCAGCGCTAACCAATTTAGCTTCAGTACAAAGTGCTCTCGCGTCAACGCTCACTCCCTTTAGCTTCAGTGCTAACTCCTTTAGCTTCAGAGCTGCGGTGACGCCCCCTGGTGGTGGAATGAAGACGTGCCGCGGTTCTCGCGGGTTTCGCTGAGGCCGCCTTGAAGGATACTTGGCGGTTCCTGTACGGCCGGACGGGCGAGACGAAGCGGCGGTCCCGCTGGACGCGTTCCACCAGGCCGTGATGGCGGGTGGAGCGGTTGGACTCCAGAGTGGACGGGAAGGACGTCTGAAAGCGAGACAGACGGACGGCGGGTGAGACGCTGCGTCCTCGCCGTCCCCCGCCAGGTACAGACAGACGGCGGGTGAGACGCTGCGTCCCCCGCCAGGTACATCAAATCCACCCTGGAGGGGTTTCCAGGGTACATTCTCGACGGGCGTTACTTTTTTAACTGCAGTAATAAAGTACTAGTTTGCAGTGTGTGTGTGTGAGTGTGGGGGGGGGGGGGGTACCTGGAAGTCCTGGGGGTTCCTGCCGATCTGGTTCACGTTGGGTAGCGAGCCGCCGTAGTACGGTCCCTGATTGCGAGCAAGGCGGAGCTTCTGAGCCTGCAGCTGGACAAGACACGGGCGAACAAGAGAGTAATCTGATTACTATCCCCAAGTATCTGGAGCACTTTGGGTGCAAAGTGGACAAAGGGACTGTACTCTCTGAATGAGTCTCGCGGCGCGAGGGTTCCTGGGCGACACGCTAACTTAGCTGTCGCCGCTAACACACCAATGGAATCGCAGCAGGAAGTGATGTCACAGGGGAGAACAAGGTCCAGCGTGTTGAGAGGATGAAGCTCAGATACCATCAGCCTGATTTCCTCCGAGAGGAATTCTAAACTGTCACAGTCAGAGACACGTGGAGGCTCCGCCCACAGAGGAATGTACCCCCCCCCCCCCCCCCGAGAGTGTAGGACACGCCCCCACCATGAGACTGTAGGACACGCCCCCTTGGGACTATAGGACACCCGACCTTGGGACTGTAGGACACGCCCCCTTGGGACTGTAGGACACGCCCCCAACCCCTGAGACTGTAAGACACGCCCCCACCATGAGACTATAGGACACGCCCCCTTGGGACTATAGGACACCCGACCTTGGGACTGTAGGACACGCCCCCTTGGGACTGTAGGACACGCCCCCCACCCCTGAGACTGTAAGACACGCCCCCACCATGAGACTATAGGACACGCCCCCTTGGGACTATAGGACACCCGACCTTGGGACTGTAGGACACGCCCCCTTGGGACTGTAGGACACGCCCCCCAGGGTGAGGAGAACCCCAAAATGTGGGTGCAAGGTGACGCTTTCAAGGCATTTAGCCACAAAATCACACTTCTTAGGCACTCGGGTATGGGGGCCACGGTCTGGGTGGTACAGGGGCCACGCTCTGGGTGGTACGGGGACCATGTCCTGGTCGGTACGGGGGCCACGCTCTCGACACCCGATCAGGTCCAAACATCAGTTTATCAAGACAAAAACTCCATGAAGGGGAAAAACACTTTTGATTCATGAAAGAATGACGAGTCTTCCTGTCCTCCAGGTGGACCAGGTGTGAGGAGGTGGACCAGGTGTGAGGAGGTGGACCAGGTGTGAAGGTCTCCTCCAGGTGGACCAGGTGTGAAGGTCTCCTCTAGGTGGACCAGGTGTGAGGAGGTGGACCAGGTGTGAGAAGGTGGACCAGGTGTGAGGGTTTCCTCCAGGTGGACCAGGTGTGAGGAGGTGGACCAGGTCTCCTCCAGGTGGACCAGGTGTGAGGAGGTGGACCAGGTGAGAGGGTCTCCTCCAGGTGGACCAGGTGTGAGGGTCTCCTCCAGGTGGACCAGGTGAGAGGGTTTCCTCCAGGTGGACCAGGTGGACCAGGTCTCCTCCAGGTGGAAGTTTCTCCATCACCAGACGTTGGGTATCGGAGGAATCTCCTCCGGGACCTCTCGGCTCGTGAGCCGGGAGAAAACTTCAACTTCCCGGAGTGACAGCCTGAACTCGTTACCGCTGGACGCGAGCCGTTCTCCCGGCTGGACGCGAGCCGTTCTCCCGGCTGGACGCGAGCTGTCGTGCCGCGGCGTCTCGGTTGAAAGTGTCCCGGCGTCGGAGCGCCTTCAGCGGGACGCGACGTTCACGTCGCCTCGTAAACAAGCCGCGTTAGCCCCGCGGAGCTAACGCGGCTAACGACGCATCGGAAGCGGGCGACCCGTCCCGCAGACGCCGAACACCCCGCCGAACACCCCGGCACGGCCGCCGCTCACCCCCTCCCGGAGCCCCCCCCCCCTCTCTCCCTTCCCCGGAGCCTCCGCCGCCGCCGCCGCCGGAGCTCCGAGCCCGGAGGAGCCCGGACGAGGCCTGCGCTGCTCCGGGCAGCTCCGCTCCGCCTCAGACTCACCCTGGTGGAGGTGATGTCCATCATGACCTCCTGGAAGGCGGCCGTCTCCTCGGCCTGCCGCTGCGTGTGCAGCGCGATCTTCTCGCTGAACTTGCGGGGGTTGGTGCCCCCGGGCCCGGCGCCGGACGCGGGTCCGGGTCCGCAGCCTGAGCCCGTCGCAGACATCTTCAGCCGAGGACGGGACGGCTTGACGTAGTGGAATGACTTTCCGCAGAGAGGCGGAGCGAGACGAGCGCTCACTCCGCGCACACTTCCGAGGACCGGGGGCCTCGCAGCAGCACAGGAACGCCCGGACACCCGATAGGAGAACAGCCCGGACACCAGAACACCCGATAAGAGAACAGCTAGACACCAGAGCACCCGACAGGAGAACACCCGGACACCAGAACACCCGATAGGAGAACAGCCAGACACCAGAGCACCCGACAGGAAAACACCCGGACACCAGAGCACCTGATTGGAGAACGCCCAGACACCAGAACACCCGATAAGAGAACAGCTAGACACCAGAGCACCCGACAGGAGAACACCCGGACACCAGAACACCCGATAGGAGAACACCTGGACACTGAACACCCGATAGGAGAACAGCCAGACACCAGAACACCTGATAGGAGAACGCCCGGACACTGAACACCCGATAGGAGAACAGCCAGACACCAGAACACCTGATAGGAGAACGCCCGGACACCAGCACACCCAATAGAATACACGGACACCAGAACACCCGATAGGGGAAACACCCGGACACCAGAGCACCTGATAGGAGAACACCTGGACACTGAACACCCGATAGGAGAACGCCCAGACACCAGAACACCCGGACACCAGAGCACCCGATAGGAGAACGCCCAGACACCAGAACACCCGGACACCAGAGCACCCGACAGGAGAACCCCCGGACACCAGAACACCCGATAGGAGAACACTTGGACACGGAAAACCCAATAGGAGAACACCCAACACCAGAACACCCAATAGGAAAACACCTGGACACCAGAACACCCAATAGGAAAACACCTGGACACCAGAACACCCGATAGGAGAACACCTGGACACCTGATAGGAGAACACCCGGACACCAGAACACCCGATAGGAGAACGCCCTACACCAGAACACCCAATAGGAGAACACCCGGACACCTGATACCTGGAATCCCAAAGTTTCAAAAGCACGAAACCTGAAAAATCCAGAATGCTACAAAACATAATAACCAAAAAAAAAAAGAAGAAGAAGAAGAAACATGGAAAACAACATCTGGAATCCAGAAGACCATTAAAAAAAAAAAAAAAAAAGGTGTTGGCCAGAAACACGAAACCTGATCATCCAAACCTCGGTTCTCAATGAGCATGAAGTAGGATAGCGTTAGCGTTCTGCTAATTAGCATTCTGCTAGTTAGTAGAAACAGCAGCTCCTTGGTTCACATTGTGAGAAGTGGCCCCTCAGTGTGACGTTCTGGTTCTGGTTCTGGTCCCCGGGCCTCATGTTGGACCTCTGGTTTGTTTACTAGTTTCCAGTGACGTCACTCCAACTGTCCTGGAATGTCGACTATCTAATTACAAACTTTTTTTATTCATTAAACAAATCAGAGAGAGAGAGAGAGAGACGGAGAGAGCGAGGGAGAGGGAGAGAGCTGGTCTCCATGGCTACGGGGGTTTCTGCAGCAGAGCACGCGCTGTGTTCCGAGGTCAAATGAGAACACGGCGCGTGGGCGGAGCGTCACCGCCGCCGCCCACCTTGCGTGTTTTCCCGCGGCGGAGTGAGACCTCCTGTTCGCGGAGCGGAGCTCTGCGGTCCGCGAGCAGGCCGGAGAGCTCCCCCTGCTGGCGCAGCGGGGGCGGTGACCCGGAGAGGAGGCGCTCCGCTCCCCTGGAACCCGGGTTCGAGCCCAGGCGGTAGAACATATCTTGTTTTTATGAAGACATTTTTTTATTTTGTTCACAACGTAGAAAACGATACGATTTGGACTCAAACGTCCGTTTTTGTTTTTTTAAATAGCACTTTAACTTATTTTTAACATATACATACAAACCAATTCACAGTTTGAGAAAAAACGTTTTTTTTTTGTTGTTTTTTAATGCGGGGGTCAGGTCCTCTTGGGGGCGGGGTCAGGTCATCTTGGGGGCGGGGTCTGGTCCTCTTGCGGGCGGGGTCAAGTCCACAGTCTTTTGTACCATTATTTTGAAACATTTTGAAAATCCTCCGACAAATTTGACACATAAACGGTGGTATTTTCTGTGAAATAACGGCTGGGGGCGTGTTGCTGTGGCATTGCCACGGTTACAGTCTGATGAAGAGCATGGCGGTGACCACGGCGAAGCCCCCGAACAGCGCCGCCACCTTGGGGACGCGGTTGCGCGCGGCGGCCAGCTCGTGCGGCAGGACCTCCATGAAGGTGATGTAGCTGAAGGTGCCCACCGCCAGCCCCTGCAGCGTGCGGCACGCCAGCCGTAACCGCGGCGACGCCCCGCTCTGGCCGAGGCCGAGGCCCAGCGCCACGCCCAGCGGAGCGGCGGCGGCGAACAGCAGCAGGCAGCCGGCCACCAGCGAGCGCCGCAGCCGGCCCCGCGACAGCTGCAGGCTGAGGCCGAAGGACAGCGTGCTCTTATGGATCATCAGAACCAGGCAGGCCGGCAGGAGGCCCCGCCCCCCCTCCGGGAGCCCCGCCTCCGGGAGCCCCGCCTCCAGGAGTCCCGCCGCCAGCCCCTCCAGCGTCGAGTGCAGCGACAGCGAGAAGACCAGAACGAAGGCCCGCAGCGCCGACCGAGAACCGAGGTCGGCGTGGGCGATTCCGCCGGAGTCGCCGGAGTCCACCAGGAGGCCCCGGCACTCCTCCTGGGGGGGCCACGCCTGCTCCTTGAAGGCCATGATGAGCTGCTCCAGGACCAGGACCAGGAAGAAGCCCAGAGCCACGATGAACTCCGGCAGAGGGAACTGAAGCTGAGGACGACAAGGCGGTGAGTTCTGCTGCTCCGGGGACCCAGAGAACACCGGTAGAACGTCACAGGACGTCTAAGACGCTCAGAAATAAACCGGACCAGATTATGGACTACAGATTATTGAGCATCAGGAGTTGTGGTGTCACCAGGTGAGCTACCTTGATGCCCGCCTCCCTGAAGGTCTGGGTGATGCCCTGCAGGTAAACCGGCAGCAGGTCCAACAGGCACGTCGCCAGAAAGACGCCTCCGGAGAAACAGCTGAGGAGGCTGAGCAGGAGGCGGCGCACACCTGTGACGGGGAGAGATTACCGTCTGTAACACGCCTGTAACACACCTGTAACACGTCTGTAACACGTCTGTAACGCGCCTGTAACACGTCTGTAACATCTCTGTAACACGTCTGTAAATACATCTCTAACATCTCTGTAATGCCTGTAACATGAATGTAACACACCTGTAACACATCTGTAACATATCTGTAACACACCTGTAACATGAATGTAACACACCTGTAACACGTCTGTAACATGTCTGTAACACGTCTGTAACTTGTCTGTAACACACCTGTAACATGTCTGTAACAAGCCTGTAACACGTCTGTAAATACATCTCTAACATCTCTGTAATGCCTGTAACATGAATGTAACACACCTGTAACACATCTGTAACATGTCTGTAACACAGCTGTAACACGTCTGTAAATACGTCTCTAACATCTCTGTAATGCCTGTAACATGAATGTAACACACCTGTAACACTCCTGTAACACGTCTGTAACACTCCTGTAACACTCCTGTAACACTCCTGTAACACATCTGTAACACTCCTGTAACACTCCTGTAACACTCTTGTAACACGCCTGTAACCCATCTGTAAACTGCCCCCCAACCTCAGTGACTTGTCATACCTGGCTCCCGCCCCTTCTCTGTAGCCCCGCCCCCTCTCACCTGGCTCCCGCCCCTTCTCTGTAGCCCCGCCCCCTCTCACCTGGCTCCAGGCCGAAGGTCCTCCGGATGAGGCAGAGCGGCGTGAAGCCGCTCAGCAGCGTGACGAGCAGCAGGACCACCAGGACGCCCACCTTGGCCTCCAGGACCGGGACGTGGTCCAGGCTGAGGACGGGGGAGGACATGGCTCTGTCAGCGGGACGCAAAGTTTCTGTTGTTAGTGGAGATAAACTTTCACTCAAACTCATCAAGTTTCATTTGTTTCAGTGTAAATGTCATCGTCTATTTTTATTTAAGTTTACAAAGTTTTTTTTTGCCAAATTCTTTGTTTTACGTAAAACATAAATAAATATATATTAAAAATTATTATTTATTTTTTTAATAAAACTTTAAATCCAATCTTGGTTGAATGTATAAAAAAAAAATAAAACATTAAACTCACTTTTTAAAACAGAAAACAAACTTTTTGTTATAATTGAACATTGCAACACTTTTTAAAATTTTCTTCAAATCAGAGAAATAATCAACATGAAATGTTTGAAAAGGAACAAGACTTCTTGTTGTTTGAACATTTTTTTAAAGGTTTACGTTTAAAAATCTGAGAAAGATTTTATTTGTATTTATTTGTAAAGATAAATACTATGATATTTTCTCTGTTTATTTTAAAAATATAAACATGAATTGAAAATGTATAATAAATGCATTTTTTGTAGAAAAAAAAAGAAAGGAAAGAAAGGAATTTTAATTTTTTTCCTCCATTTTGGCCAAAAAGTTTACAGTTTATTGTTAACCTGGTTTTTTGTTATTCAAGACTCGTTTTGAGTTTGTTTTTTTTATCAACAAAGTTAATTTAAAAGCATAATTCTGGTTTATTGAGGCCAAACTGTGGACGATTTACCGCTCGGGTAAACTCGGCACAATTCGGATAAACTCGTGTTTACTCGCGTAAACGGATCCGGACGCTCGGCGACACTCGGCTGTTTTCGGGTCTCACCTGCTTCGCTCGTCCGGTTCCGGGTCCGGCTCGGACGGAGCTGGGTCGGGTCTTACCGGGGAGGAAGTCTACGGGACCGGGACCGGGACCTGGACCTGGACCTGGACCTGAGGCAGGCTGACGGACTGTCCGGGAAGAAGGGTGACTCAGTTTCCCCTCAGCCGGTCCGCCCCCCCACCCCACAACCGGAAGTACAACACAACAGCGCGGCTCAGGTCCTGCTTTCAAAATAAAAGCTGGCTCCGTCTGTGAGATCAAATTTTATAGTGTTACGATTTATTTTTTTTAAAATCTTGACTCCTTCTCACCGTTATTAAAACTTTTATTCATTTTTCAGCGCCTTTTGTTATAAATATTGTGAATAGTCAATCTTATATTTACATTTAATTATCTTGGTGCTTTTATTTTCTTTTTCTTTGTAAACAGAACTTATAAACGGGACAGACAATGTCTGATTTTATACTTTCTGAAAAAAAAAATATATTTTTCCAAATTTTATAGTTAAATACTTTACTTATGGTGGGATTTCTTTGTTGCCTTTTTGAAAACGGCTTCCATGGCGCAACTCTTTTCAAAACACCCAGGCTCCGTCTCTGCACTGGTTCTATACGTTAAAATGGGCTCTTGTTGAAATACGTTTTGAGTAAAACATTGAAACTCTTTTATCAGTTGTTGCTTCGATGAGAAAAGTTTCTCAATAATGGCCGAGATCCTCATGCATGTTTGATGCAGACAAAACGTTCCACACGACGCAACTAGTGCGACCAGGTCAGACTTTTATTTTGTTCCAAACAAGCCCAGTCGGTCGTTGGACTCTGGAGAACCACAGACAGACACACAGAACGCCTGGAGGACATTAGCGGAGCGTCAGTCGAGTGGAACTGCTCAGATGTCCATCTCCAGAACACAATCCTCCCAGTAGTCCTTGAAAAAAGACACGTTGGCGTCGTTCTCGCAGAACCGACGTAGCCCGGACCAGACCTCCGGGTCCACGTAGACGTAGAAGACCAGGTAACCGCTGAGACTCGGCAGAAGAGCTTCAAGCTGGGCCAGGAACACGGCGCACACCGACGCCAGGCGGCGGCCGAAGATGTTGATGTTGACGCGCAGGGCGTCGTGTCGGTATGGGGCGGCGTAGGGGGGCGTGCCCAGGCTGAGCGCGGCGGGCTGGTTCTCCCGGTCCACGATCCAGGTGAGCCCCCGGCGCCGCAGCACCTCCAGGTTGGCCTCCAGCGGCTTCAGGGGCTCCCAGTCGTTCATGATGGTTTGGCCGGGCAGCAGGTTGGAGACCACATGCTGGGTCAGGACCAGGGCCTCGGCCTGCTGCTGGCTCAGGGTCAGAGGGCCGTCGTTGGAGGAGGAGGACCCGCCCTCCAGGGCCAGTCTGGAGCGAAGCTCGGCGACGAAGGCGCCGAGGTGGACCGCCTCGCAGCACAGAGAGAAGATGGCCTGCGGAGGGCGACACGGGGAGGTCAGGAGGTCACGACTCCTCCAACTGGTCCAGTTTGAGGTCAAACGACACAAAGTGAAGGAAAGGAGTGGGAGAGAGAGAGTCAGGGGGCGGAGCCTGAGGCTAAACAGGAAGTCAGAGCGGCACAAAGTAAAGGAAAGGAGTGGGAGAGAGAGAGCCAGGGGGCGGAGCCTGAGTCTAAACAGGAAGTCAGAGCGACACAAAGTAAAGGAAAGGAGTGGTTGAGAGAGAGCCAGGGGGCGGAGCCTGAGTCTAAACAGGAAGTCAGAGCGCCCGGTGGTTCAGCTGCGACGGAGCAACGCACCTCCTTCGCGATCACTCTGTACTTGATCAGGGTCTCTGGCGTCGGCGCCTCTCCCCGGGTCAGTCTGACGACACGGACTTCTGGGTAATGCTGGCGGACGTACGCCACCACGTGCCTCTGGATGGCGCCGGCGATGCCCCGCCCCCTCAGATCGGGAACCACCCTGAGGCCCTGAACCACGACCGTCTGACCGCCGTCCACCTGCAGCACCGACTCCAGCGCCACCTACAGGAGACACGGGACACACCGGGGTCGTACAGCATCCGGCTCATTCGGCCATTCATGCTCGTCGGCGGCGACGAGGATTCATCCCACAGTGACGGAATAAACTTGATGCAAACTCGACTCGACTCTACTCAGTTTTTCCAGACCCGGTAGCAGGTACTAGTGCAGAATGTTTCACCTTTAGACTCAATGACCAACTTTAGATCGGCGCTTCTGTTAACTTGATTCTTGGACTTCATGGTTGAACTTTGTTCGGCACTGGGTCTGTGTAATGGTTCATCCAGGATGTTTTGAGGTTGACCCTGGATACGCAGTGCTCAGTTTGGACTCTGTGGATTGACAGTTCTCAGAATTGGACTCAAAGGCGGTGAAAGACCGAAGACCGAAGACAACCTGCGATAAAGTTTAGGTCCATTCACACAATACATATATATTTTTTCTCACCAGGTGCTCAAAAACAAATTCCGTCCACACGTCACTATGGACTCGGCTCAACACGAGGCTCCAGGGCGTGTAGTACACATGCAAGGCCTTTAGGGGGCGCTGTGACTCACCAAATGCTCCCGTGAAATGCTGGTAGACCCTCACAAGATCCAAACACACTAACGCCACGGCGGCAACGCACCGTTCACGCTTGCGTTTTGGACGTGTTATTTTCGCGAAATCGCGTCGACTCACGTCGTCGTCGCCTTCGTTTGTGATTCCGCTTGTTTTCATCGCGCAAATTTCCACACAGCCACCTTCATGTCGCAGCCCAAAGTTTGTTGGACACGGGTCGTTCGGCGTTGCTAGCCGTCAACCGATAAGATTGTTAGGCGGACCACCTTGAATCCTGGTTCTGGTTCCGTTCTCAACACTTTGCACACGTCAGAGAATCGTAGCTCATCGCTACGCCCCGCTAGCATCACCTGAGGCGAAGAGGAAGCTAACTTGTAGCTAGCCGCTACGGCCTGCTAGTGTCACCTGATGCTAAAATTCGGTCGCCGTCAATCTTTCCTCGTTATGACTGGAAAACAGACTCTATCGAGGAACATCATGTGGCTTCACGGCCACGTCAGACATTTACAGGAAACCTTCAGGAAACAGAACTCTGCCGCGTCCAACGTTTTGAGTTTGTGACAAAACGCCGGCGGAACGCGAACGCTCACCACTCGGCCGCCGACGCGGGCGAGGAAGACGAGGCGCCCGGGCTCCTTTATCCAGCGGGGAAAGAAGACCGGCATGTAGTCCAGGCCGCCGAAGTCACTGCTGTTGCAGATGTTCAGCACCTGCCAGAGAAACGTCAGAACCAATCAGATCGTCTCACTTCATCACAGCAGCGTCGCAAAATGATCCTCGTGTTAAAGCTGCAACTCAGAGCTTCATCCTGTCGTCCGTCATACAAAACATCCACAATAAAACCAGGTAGACCAGTTGGACCGTCATGGAACAGTAGAGACCATCGTAGACCAACATCAGTCCTCTATAGACCAGGGTCAGACCACAGGGGGACCAGGAGGGTCCTCCTGAGGTAGAACTTGTCAGATCTCAGAGAGCCGACAAACAAACAAAAATGTTCAAAGAACAGAGTCCCAGACCTGCTGGTAGTCCTGCTCCTCTGCCAGACTGTAGACCACCTGGCTGGTCTCCATGGCTCCTCTGGTCCTGGACTCGGGGCCGAGACTTCTCCTCAGGGTCCAGACGTCACGCTACTCGTCTCTCCGGGCGGCTGATCGCTGACGCCGTCGCGAAAGAGCAATAAAGTCCTGGAGAGCAAAGATCAGTGTTGAAGGATTGTCGTTTTAACCTCTGGGTCTCCTTGCTGAACGCTGAGTCATCGCTCACCGTCTCAACTGTACTTTCAAGGACTGAGGCCCCGTTTCCACGGCGGCGGTGTTCTGGTCCGCTGTGAAAAGTTTTGATCCTGGTTCCTGAAGTGGAAAGACTCTTCCTCTGTTGTTCTTCCCCCCCCTGCAGGGACGGCCGGAGGCTGTGAGCCGCCCCCTCCTTCCCCCTCCTTCCTCCTCATGCTCCAGTAAACCAACATGGCCGACCCGGAGTACTTTGACTCGTAGTTTGACCCTCCACATATGTACTTTATAGTTTCTGCCTCATAGCCTATGATTCCTCATCAGTCACTGGAATGTCGCTTCTCTTGATTTTCTTCACGTTTATAGCGTTTTGTCGTTTCTTTACCAACTCGAGCAACGGCGCCATTTTTAAACACATTTTTTAACATCCGATGGTTAATTTTAGTCTCCATTCAATACTCGGAGCAGAGAGACTCCTTTCTGTCTTGCTCTCTCCAACAACCAATCACCGCCTCCAGCAGACTGCATCATACAGAGCAACAGGTTGACCAACCTCCTCACTCAGGTGAAGGTTGCTGTCAACCTAAGAGTTGCTCTGAGACACTTCCTGAGTCACTTTTAAGCTAAGAATTCCTTGCTAAGGGACTTTTAGGCTAAGCTAGGAGCTCCCTGAGACACGCTTCGTGCATATGGGAACTGGTCTGCAGTGGGTCAGGTCCTGGTCCTGGTCCTGATGCACCTTATCGCATCACCCATGTATCAGTTGCATTAAACTCAATCGACCCCTAAAAATCCATAATCCGCAGGGTTCAAAGTGTGTGAATGACGGCGCGGCTCATAGTCCAGAAAATAGTAGTGTGGAGAATGTAGCATTAGCACGCAGGTTTGTTTGCTAGCAAGTGACGGAGGAGCTCCATTTCTGTTTCAGGATCATTTTTTTTTTATTATTATTTCAAACAAACAAACAATCAGTAGATCCTCATGATGTCACCTCCTGTTACGAACAAAATTACATCATAAAAGTAGCTAAAATAATATAACATTGTTTTCCATTCGCTAACATGAAGGGGTGGGGGTGGGCGGGGCTTAAAGCTCCTCACCACCAGGGGGCAATGTTCTCGTGAGATATCAGGATCTCCTTCCTGGAAAGTTTAAGCACAAACCACCACCGAGAGTTTTCACCTGCAGCGCCACCTGCAGTCCGAGACGTCCTGAAAGGAAAGGCCACCAACAACACAGCCATTCTGCCGGCCGTGTGAAGCTCCGCCTCCCGTCTACATTTCGTCGGCGTGCGCCGGTTTGGCCGCATCGAGGCCTCCCGTCACGGCGACCGGGTCGGTCTGCCCGGCGACGGGATCGGTCTGCCCGGCGACGACGGCCGCCGAGCTGTTCCCCGATTGGCCGTCGTCCCAAGTCGTGCCGTCAAACGTTGAATTCTGAAGGTTTTCTATTGGCTCCTGGAGGCCGCCGCCGCCGCCTTCCGCCTGTTTTCCGCCGCCGCCGCCTTCCGATTGGCTGAGATCGGAGGGCGGGGCGTCGGATTGGGCCGCGGGCGGGTCGAGCTCGTCGTCTGCAGCCGGCTGAGAGGACAACGGGTCCGTCAGGATGTTTCTGGAAATAACTGGGGGGAAAATAAAAAGTAGAAGACTTGATGAGACCGTTTCCAAAAGGTTTCCCCTCAAATCCAAACTGTCTTAACGGAAACACTTTTAAATTAGAGAGAAGAAGAAGAAGAAAGAAGAAGAAGAAGAAAGAAGAAGAAAGAAGAAGAAAGAAGAAGAAAGAAGAAGAAAGAAGAAAGAAGAAAGAAGAAAGAAGAAAGAAGAAAGAAGAAGAAGAAGAAGAAGAAGAAGAAGAAGAAGAAGAAAGAAGAAGAGGAAGAGGAAGAGGAAGAGGAAGAGGAAGAAGAAGAAGAAGAAGAAGAAGTAGAAGAAACACTTAAATTAGAGAGGAAGGAGGAGAAGAAGAAGAGAAGAAGAAGAACACTTAAATTGGAGAGAGGGAGGAGAAGAAGAACAAGAAGAAGAAGACTTAAATTAGAGAGAGGAAGGAGAAGGAGAAGGAAGGAGGAGAAACTTTTAAATTAGAGAAGAAGAAGAAGAAGAAGAAGAAGAAGAAGAAGAAGAAGAAGAAGAAGAAGAAGAAGATGAAGATGAAGAAGAAGAAGAACAAGAACAAGAACCACCTCCGGTGGGTCTGTAGTCGTCGCCTGCAGGAGAGCGATGGCTGAACGGACTGAAGCTCGGCAGGATGATGAGACCCAGAGAGACCAGGATGATCTGAGGACAGGCAGCGGCCACCATGAGTCAGCAGTTTTTCCCCATTTAAAAAAAAAGGAAACAGGTACAAAAGAAAACACACACACTCTTACCAGCAGACAGGTGCTGGTCTGTGCTCCTTTGCTGACCGTCTGTCTGATCAGAGACTGAAGCTGTCGCAGCTGAGCCACCAGAGACCTGAGCAACAAGATACCACGACTCAGCACAAACAGTGGTGGAGATGCACCTAAAACTGTTACTCAGCAAAAACTTTCACGATTCAGCAGAAACAAGGGGGCGATGTCGCAGTCGTTTCAACCATTACTCAGCAAAACACCTCAGCTACGAGGGGATCCTTCATACCGTGACTCAGCAGAAGCTACCCAGATACGAGAATCCCCCGCGCCACGACTCAGCAGAAATTGTCCAGATGCAAGAATCCCTCGTAATGCAACTTAACCCGGACCGCTTCTGCTCGAGTCTTTCATACCATGACTCAGCAGAACCCCCCCACCGGACCGCTTCTGCTAAATTCTTTCATACCATGACTCAGCAGAAACCCAAACAGAAAAGGAGATCTGCTCGTACATGTTGTGTTTTTCCAACTTCTCCACCGTCCTCTGCAGCTCTCTGTTCTGAGCCGAGCACGCCGCCGCCCTGCACACACACACACACACACACACACACACACACACACACACACACACACACACACACACACACACACACACACACACACGTTAAAAAGATAAACTTCAGGGGTGAAATCATGATGTGAGGAGGAGTGGGGGCTGTGGGGGTCACGCTCACGCCGGTGTGTGTGTGTGTGTGTGTGTGTGTGTGTGTGTGTGTGTGCACCTGCTCTCCAGCCCGTCGATGTAGTCTTTCCTCCGCCGCCTGCTGTCCTGAGCCGACTGCTTGTTCCGGATCTTCCTCCGAACCTTCTTCAAGATTCGTTCCTCCGCCTGCCGGTGGAGGTCAAAGGTTAAAAGGTCGCCGCTGCAACGTCGCCGCAAACCGCCGTCAGGACGGGGGGGCCACTGGCTGACCTTGGTGAGTGGCAGGTTGTTGGGCAGAGACACGCCCTCCTGAGTCAGCAACTTCTGCTCCTCCTCCGTCAGCTGCAGGTCGTCGTACAGCTGAAGCCACGGGGTGAACAGACAGAGGTCAGAGGTCAGAGGTCAGCTGTGAGGCGAAAAAAACAACCGGCAACATCACCCATACACTGCCTCTCCTCACCACCTACAGCAAAACCATGACTCGGCAGAAATGCCCCCCATCTGGTTAAAGTTAGGCTACGTCAGGCTACAGCAGGGCCACTGCCACCATGACTCAGCAGAAATAGTGTCGGCCACAGTCCGTTGAACCATGGCTCTGGAAACACGCTGTCGATCCGGCCAGGGGTAGGGTCCCTTTCACGATGACTCAGCAGAAACACTGCATGTCACAGCCACTTGAGCCATGACACAGCAGAAACACCTGTCACTTTCGTGGAGACTCAGCAGGAACAGCCGAGTCGCTGTACTGCAACTCGGCAGAAAAACCATTGGTCTGGATTCAGACGTCGCTGATACCATGACTCGGCAGAAACAGGGGGGGGGTCACTTTTCCCATGAATCAGCAGAAACACGATTGGTCTGGATCCAGCGTAATCCTTTACACCATGACTCCACAGAAACACTGTAGGGTAGGGTCAGTCGTGCAATGACTCAGCAAAAAGCAGGAATTCGGCTTGGATGTGGAGAAGACGAAGGTCCAAAGGACGCAGGTGAAGTGACGAGTCTCACCAGGTCGTCGTCCAGGTCGGGCGGGCCGGTGAAGATGGCGGCGGCGGGCCGGACAGCCGAGACCACCGGGAGCTCGTTGACGACGCAGGAGTCCGACAGCAGCAGCTGAGAACTCCATTCATCTGCAGAGGGATTACTTTAGTTACTTCTAAGAATGATACGCAGTTACTGCATCCATTACTGCGAAGAAAAACTTACTAGTTACCTGGTGAACGTCCTGTGTTGCTAGTGGTGACATAAGCTGTGTTATTCAACTGTTAGCATTAGCATTAAGAGTTAGCATTCATTAGGATTTAATCTGAAGTTACATCAATTAGTGTGAAGAAGATGCTCTACGATCTGATGTTAGAGGAGGAAGATGCTCTATAATCTGACGTTAGAGGAGGAAGAAGCTCTATAATCTGGTGTTAGAGGGGGAAGATGCTCTATAATCTGACACTAGAGGAGGAAGATGCTCTATAATCTGGCGTTAGAGGTGGACGATGCTCTATAATCTGACGTTAGAGGAGGAAGAAGCTCTATAATCTGGTGTTAGAGGGGGAAGATGCTCTATAATCTGACACTAGAGGAGGAAGATGCTCTATAATCTGGCGTTAGAGGTGGAAGATGCTCTATAATCTGGGGTTAGAGGAGGAAGATGCTCTATAATCTGATGTTAGAGAAGGAAGATGCTCTATAATCTGATGTTAGAGGAAGATGCTCTATAATCTGATGTTAGAGGAAGATGCTCTATAATCTGATGTTAGAGGAAGATGCTCTATAATCTGGTGTTAGATGAAGAAGACGCTCTATAATCTGGTGTTAGAGGAAGATGCTCTATAATCTGGTGTTAGAGGAGGAAGATGCTCTATAATCTGAAGTTAGAGGAGGAAGATGCTCTATAATCTGGTGTTAGAGGAGGAAGATGCTCTATAATCTGGAAGGAGACTGAAGCTCACCGAGCTCGATGGAGATCACGTTCTCCTGCCCCGGTACCGCCGTGGCCCCGCCCACACCGCTGATGTCATACACCACCTGGTAGACGGTTGCCGGGGGCAGCTGGGCGGTCGCCATGGAGACAGACGGTTCCTCGGAGACGCTGCTGTCGCTCTCCGACGAGGGGTCGGCGAGGGGGCCGCTGGAGAACACCTCGTTGGGGTCGACGGCGTGCAGGACGCTCTCCGAGTCACTGTCACTGAGGGTCTGCTGGAGGTCAAAGGTCACCAGGAAGAAGCCCACTTTAACCCCAGAGCTTTCAAAAGTATTGTAATTATATTTTCAAACTATTTCAATTCAATCAAATTAATTAAAAAAGTCTTTGAAATATTTAAAATGACTTCTAAGCATTAGATATAATAAATCTTTCATCGTTTAACTATTGTAAGATATTTCAACCATCTTTTAAAATTGTATACGTTTTAATATTCATTCATTATGAAAAAGACTCCCTTATAATTGTTTTAATTAAAAAAAACAAAAACAAAGTTTAATCAAACATTATTAAACTTTGCCAACAGTTTCAATTATTTTAACCATTAAGAAAAAATGTTTTATAACTTTTTATTTTAGGAAATTTCATCATTAATAAACATTTTAAGCATCTTTGATAATATTAAAACATTTTTTCCCCATAATTATTCTATTAATGTAATATTAATAGTAATGCTTTATTTTGTATTTTCTAGTAATTTTCCAACAATTAAAATTTGTAATCATAGTTAATTTGTTTTTTGAAATTTCGACACTTTCAACGATCTTTTCAAACTGTTTGTAAACATTAAAAAAATTCTTAAATTAGTAACAATAAATGAAACTGTTTTTCCATTTCAATCACTTCAAATGTCATTAATAGAGTTTAAAAAGCCTTTAAAATGACAAACTGATTTAAAAAGTGATTAAAGGGTGGAGGCCTCACCGGTTCTCCTCCACACTCGGGTTCCACCGCCCAGTCCTGCAGGGGCTCCTCGGCGCCGGACAGCGGGGGGTGGAGCTTCCAGCTGTCGGTTGCCATGACGCCCAGAAACACGGCGCTGCTCTCTGCGTCCATCGCCTGAAACGGAACAATGAATGTTATTAGTTACTTTGACCTAGTTACAATTACTTAACAAATCTGAGCGAATCAGACGCTGCGGTGGGCGGGGCTAACGAGAGAGGACTGAGTTACAATGAGGTGACTCAGCACTTTTATCTTTTCATATCCACTCCCGCAAATTGGAAATAATTGAGTGAATAGAAGTAATTAGGCCATTTCCAGGAAGTTCCCTGGGATTGGTCGTTAACCAACGAGGTGACCGGAGCCTGAACCTGGACCCGGGATGTAGCGACCAGGATATTACCGCCGGTACCTGGTGAACTCACTGCTCTTCTTCTAGTTTATCTACTTTATATTTAACCTCCAGTTAGTTTATATTTAACTCCCCCCCCCCCTTTTTCTCCTCGGTGCTCCGCTCAACATCCGAGCTCCAATCAGGCTCTTCGAAGAACGGGGAGGTCATTCCCCAAGAGATCTGATTGGTCAGGAGGCGGAGCTTGGATTCTGGACGATCTCTGATCGCGAACGTCACCTGCATGGTGGTCTTCGCGTCACAAGGACAAACGAGGACTCTGTGGACACGCGGAAAGTATGGAACGGCCTCAAACGCTAAGCAACCTGCTAATGCTAAATGAGCTGACAATGCTACGCAACCTGCTAGTGCTAAATGAGCTGACAACGCTAAGTAACCTGCTAATGCTAAACGAGCTGACAAGGCTAAGCGACCTGCTAAATTCAATCACGTGCTCGGTGTTAAGTGTGCCACTACTGCAAGGCGAGCTGCTAAATTAATCCACCTGCTAATGCTAAGCAAATCGCTAATGCTTAACGAGCCATTAATGCTAAGGAACGTGCTACATTCAAAAACCCGCCGATGCCAAGCAACCTGCTAATGCCCAACGAGCTGACAATGCTAAAGGGACCTGCTAATGTTATGCAACCTGCTAATGCTAATGCTAAATGAGAAACTGATGGGGAAAAGATCTGTTAATGCTAAATATAGTGATATGGGGACATGCTGGTGTGTTAGCGCTTGCACGCACACAATCTCATTTTGTTATCCAACGTGTTCAGGTGTGGAAGCAGAATATCAGGTTTTACTGCAAACTGGTGCAACCTGTGTGTGTATGTGTGTGTGTAGTACTAGTAGTAACTGTACGTCTTCAATATCACCTTCGGGTGCCACAAGTATATTTCTACTCCAGATTACTTCTACTCCATTACTTCCAGCGTGACATTCGGACACAAAGGATTCAGGAAACCTCGAGTTACGTAGCCTAAATTGTACTCGATTACAAATTAAAGTACTTTCCTGGAAAAAAAAAAAAAAAACACTTGAGAATGTTTTACTTTGTAGCTGCACTGAATTTTAGTATTAAGTAGATTACTTCAGCATTGGGGGGATGGGGGGGGGGGGGGGGGGTCACCAAAAATACTCAAAGTATTAGAAGTACCCCTTAGTTACAGTAATACTAGTATTTCAACCTGTAGCTGACAAGCCTTTAAGTAAAGAAGTAGATTACAAGCAGGATGAGCATTGAAGGAAGTACAAGTGTCCACAATGAGCATTAGATTACTTTGCAGTGAAGTATTAGTACTTCGTTACTCCCTACCTGGACCCTGCGGGAGTCTGGGGGTCTCTCCGGGCCGCTGTGGAGCGGCTCGGCTCGGCTCGGGCTCGGGCACAGTCCCGGTTCAGACCTGATCCTGGTGGACCCGGATGCTCAAAGCTTGACACGCGCACATCGCTGCCGTTGTTGTTTCCGGTCCGGAGCCCCGCGCGCACGCGCAACAGAGCCAGGACACGCTGCTTCCGAGGAGGAGGAGGAGCGTAGATACAGAACCCAGATGCCGCGCGGCCTATCAGCGCCCGTCGACGCGGGCGTGCCTGCAGCGCCGCCATCTTGGATAGGTCTCCCCCGCTGGCGCTCAACATAAAGACCCCAGGCTTGAAAATTCACAATAGAAATCCGTAGCTCGCTTGCTAGTCCACGTAGCAACACAAAAAATACCTCATTTTAAAGCTGAGGCAAAGCTCTATCATGGAATTATTGAGAAAACTTTTAAAAAAGACTCATAAAAATGGTAACAATGCCTCAAAGGTGCCTATAAAAAAAGGTAGTCCACGGCAACTCCTGGGGATATGATATGGAGCGAATGTGCATTGGGTATCAGCTCATATAATAAATTAAATAGTTTATATTTCTATATATTTATTAATAAAATCACAAATGTAGATTCAATTCAATTCAACTTTATTTACATACCACTAAATACAACACATCATTTCGAGGCGCTTTTAACAGAGAAGCAGAGAAGACGGTCCAGTGTTTTGGTTTAACTGGTGCCCCTGTTACCAGGTGACCTTCAAACGTTTTATAGTAAAACTACAGTTCATGAAGTTTTGGACTGGATATGGTAAAGAAGTTTCAGCTCCTGTGGATCTCTGACACGATATCCTTTTATTTCTTTTTCTCTTCCTGCTTCGGTTTTGTTGGATCTGCTCGGGATCCACAAGTCAGACTTCAGAAAATAAGAGAAACACATTAAAGTGTCCATTTTAAAACAAACTGTGACTAAAACGGCGTTCGCTCTCTGGGAAGCAACACGGAAGTTGCAGCTGCAGAGGATTCCTCAGATGCAGATGTTAGAATGAGATTACTGTTACGACGTCACATATCTGAAGAGATCTACATCTCTACATCTACATACCTACATTTTAACTATACATTGTGCAGAGGAAACGAGCTCCAATCAGGCTCTTTGAAGAACGGGGGAGGTCATTTTCCAAGAGATCCGGTTGGACAAGAGGCGAAGCTTTTATTCTGGATGATCAAGAGCAGGTGAGAGGTCCGGACAAGTTTCCGCAGTGACTTGGCAGGTAAGAAGTGAACGAGCGTCGCGGTACGGAACCTGAACTGAAAGCCACAAAATGAGCTGCTAATGCTAAATAGTATGCTAATGCTAAATGGTATGATAATGCTAAATGACATGCTAATGCTGAATGAGCTGCTGATGCTAAATGGCCAATTCATGGCAAATGTGTTCCTGATGCTGAACGATGAGCCAAATCCAATGTGCTGCCAATGTTAAGCAAACTGCTAATGCTAAACGAGCTGACAATACTAAGCAACCCGCTAAATTCTATCACGTGCTAATGCTAAGTGTGCTACTAATAATGCTACTCCATTACTTCCAGACCTGATTACGTTCAAAGAAATTCAAAGAATTCTGGAAACCTCGAGTCACGCAGCCTAAACTGTACTCGATTACAAGTTAAAGTACTTTCCTGAAAATCTACTTGAAGTACTGCATACTTTGTAAGTGCACTGAATCGCTGTGTCATCAGTTCTTCGCAGAGTGATTGTAAGGAAACACACTAATTTATCAACTCTGGGGGGTCCTGGTCTCCCTGGCAACCGCCTCCAGTGACCCACTTCCTGTACCGACCATGAATCTGCAACCAAACGTTGTCTTCTCCTCTAGTCGTCGCAAAACGTCCTGAAGCTGAACCACCCGACTGAGAAGGAAGAGGAACCGGACCGGGGATGTGTGCAGCCGGTGAAGCCTGCGACGTGGCGTTCAGCCTCGCCGGGGAAAACGACTTCCAGCAGGTCGCGGCGCCGTTCCTCCGTCACCCGGACAGTACGTTCACACCCTCCTGACGCTAAACCTTCTCACGGTGCAGGTGCTGAACATCTGCGGCCGCGACGCTTTCGACGGGATCGACTACATGGAAGTGTTTTTCCACCGCTGGCTGCAGGAGCCCGGACGCCTCGTCTTCGTCGGCCGGATCCGGGACCGAGTGGTGAGACCTGCAGGGAAAGACCCGGGCAAATCGAAGTACCGGGAACCGCGACGGTTCTAGGGGAGGAACGAAATCTGAACACGACAGAGGGAAAAACCAGATCGGGCCGTCAGGCTGGTCCGGAGTCTGTGGTGAAAACCACGGCGTGGACTCAGAGACACCTTTAGATACGACCCGGTGTGTCCCGTGTCTCCTGTAGGTGGCGCTGGAGTCGGTGCTGCAGGTGGACGGCGGTCAGACGGTCGTGGTTCAGGGCCTCAGGGTGGTTCCCGATCTGAGGGGCCGGGGCATCGCCGGCGCCATCCAGAGGCACGTGGTGGCGTACGTCCGCCAGCATTACCCAGAAGTCCGTGTTGTCAGACTGACCCGGGGACAGGCGCCGACGCCAGAGACCCTGACCAAGTACAGAGTGATCGCGAAGGAGGTGCGTCGCTCCGTCGCAGCTGAAACACCGGGCGCTCTGACTTCCTGTTTAGACTCAGGCTCCGCCCCCTGACTCTCTCTCAACCACTCCTTTCCTTCACATTGTGTCGTTTGACCTCTAACTGGACCAGTTGGTGGAGTCGTGACCTCCTGACCTCCCCGTGTCGCCCTCCACAGGCCATCTTCTCTCTGTGCTGCGAGGCGGTCCACCTCGCCGCCTTCGTCGCCGAGCTTCGCTCCAGACTGGCCCTGGAGGGCGGGTCCTCCTCCTCCTCCTCCTCCCCCGACGGCCCGCTGACCCTGAGCCAGCAGCAGGCCGAGGCCCTGGTCCTGACCCAGCATGTGGTCTCCAACCTGCTGCCCGGCCAAACCATCATCAGCAACTGGGAGCCCCTGAAGCCGCTGGAGGCCAACCTGGAGGTGCTGCGGCGCCGGGGGCTCACCTGGATCGTGGACCGGGAGAACCAGCCCGCCGCACTCAGCCTGGGCACGCCCCCGCACGCCATCGCGCGCCGACACGACGCCCTGCACGTCAACATCAACATCTTCGGCCGCCGCCTGGCGTCGGTGTGCGCCGTGTTCCTGGCCCAGCTTGAAGCTCTTCTGCCGAGTCTCAGCGGTTACCTGGTCTTCTACGTCTTCGTGGACCCGGAGGTCTGGTCCGGGCTACGTCGGTTCTGCGAGAACGACGCCAACGTGTCTTTTTTCAAGGACTACTGGGAGGATTGTGTTCTGGAGATGGACGTCTGACAAGCAAGTCTTCAGCAGAGATTCTTCCACACGTCTGGAGGACTTGAGGTTGTGATCTGAATAGAATAGAATAGAATAGAATAGAATGGAATGCCTTTTATTGTCATTATACAAATTCTCTCGTACCAGGTGGACACACAGCACACCAGCCACCTCCTAACACCTTTCCTTAACTCCTTCAGGAGGCCTCCTAACACCTTTCCTTAACTCCTTCAGGAAGCCTTCTACCACCTTTCTTTAACTCCTTCAGGAGGCCTCCCAACACCTTTCCTTAACTCCTTCGGGAGGCCTCCTAACACCTTTCCTTAACTCCTTCAGGAAGCCTCCCAACACCTTTCCTTAACTCCTTCGGGAAACCTCCCAACACCTTTCCTTAACTCCTTCGGGAAGCCTCCTACCACCTTTTCTTAACTCCTTCAGGAAGCCTCCTACCACCTTTCCTTAACTCCTTCAGGAGGCCTCCTAACACCTTTCCTTAACTCCTTCAGGAGGCCTCCTAACACCTTTCCTTAACTCCTTCAGGAAACCTCCTAACACCTTTCCTTAACTCCTTCAGGAGGCCTCCTAACACCTTTCCTTAACTCCTTCGGGAAGCCTCCTAACACCTTTCCTTAACTCCTTCAGGAAACCTCCTAACACCTTTCCTTAACTCCTTCGGGAAGCCTCCTATCACCTTTCCTTAACTCCTTCAGGAGGCCTCCTAACACCTTTCCTTAACTCCTTCAGGAAACCTCCTAACACCTTTCCTTAACTCCTTCGGGAAGCCTCCTATCACCTTTCCTTAACTCCTTCGGGAAGCCTCCTTCCACCTTTCCTTAACTCCTTCAGGAAGCCTCCTACCACCTTTCCTTAACTCCTTCAGGAGGCCTCCTAACACCTTTCCTTAACTCCTTCAGGAGGCCTCCTAACACCTTTCCTTAACTCCTTCAGGAAACCTCCTAACACCTTTCCTTAACTCCTTCAGGAGGCCTCCTAACACCTTTCCTTAACTCCTTCGGGAAGCCTCCTAACACCTTTCCTTAACTCCTTCAGGAAACCTCCTAACACCTTTCCTTAACTCCTTCGGGAAGCCTCCTATCACCTTTCCTTAACTCCTTCGGGAAGCCTCCTAACACCTTTCCTTAACTCCTTCGGGAAGCCTCCAAACACCTTTCCTTAACTCCTTCAGGAGGCCTCCTAACACCTTTCCTTAACTCCTTCAGGAGGCCTCCTAACACCTTTCCTTAACTCCTTCAGGAAACCTCCTAACACCTTTCCTTAACTCCTTCAGGAAACCTCCTAACACCTTTCCTTAACTCCTTCGGGAAGCCTCCTATCACCTTTCCTTAACTCCTTCAGGAGGCCTCCTAACACCTTTCCTTAACTCCTTCAGGAAACCTCCTAACACCTTTCCTTAACTCCTTCGGGAAGCCTCCTATCACCTTTCCTTAACTCCTTCGGGAAGCCTCCTACCACCTTTCCTTAACTCCTTCAGGAAGCCTCCTACCACCTTTCCTTAACTCCTTCAGGAGGCCTCCTAACACCTTTCCTTAACTCCTTCAGGAGGCCTCCTAACACCTTTCCTTAACTCCTTCAGGAAACCTCCTAACACCTTTCCTTAATTCCTTCAGGAGGCCTCCTAACACCTTTCCTTAACTCCTTCGGGAAGCCTCCTAACACCTTTCCTTAACTCCTTCAGGAAACCTCCTAACACCTTTCCTTAACTCCTTCGGGAAGCCTCCTATCACCTTTCCTTAACTCCTTCGGGAAGCCTCCTAACACCTTTCCTTAACTCCTTCAGGAAGCCTCCAAACACCTTTCCTTAACTCCTTCAGGAGGCCTCCTAACACCTTTCCTTAACTCCTTCAGGAGGCCTCCTAACACCTTTCCTTAACTCCTTCAGGAAACCTCCTAACACCTTTCCTTAACTCCTTCAGGAAACCTCCTAACACCTTTCCTTAACTCCTTCTGGAAGATAAAGTCCATAGATGAGGAGATAGGAGACTCCACGATGCTGAATGAATTAAAGCCTGAAGTTCAGCATGTGACCACAGGGTGGAGCTCTGCTGCAGCAGGAGAAGCCCCAGAGCATGATGGGAGTCCGCTCACTGCCCCCCCACCCCCCTCCCCCCCCACCCCCCACCCTACCTCACCTGAGTGCAGGTGTATAAAGGAGGCTTTTTTCCCCTGATGGAAACAGACTCCACACTGAGATCTTTGTCACAAACGGGATTTCCTGCAGAACGATGGAGACGCTGCTCGCCTTGATCCTCGCTCTCTGCCTCGCCACCGCAGGTGAGAACCTCGCTCTTCCAGTGTTCTAATGTTCTAATGTTCTCCTCTGTATCCTGAGGGGAAACGAAGAACACAGACGTCTGATGTTGAGACGTTTAAAAAACAAAAAGAGGCAAAAATTGTGTGCCAGTGTCTGGTTTGGTTTTGTTGGATCTGCTCGTGATGCACAACTCAGACGTCTGGACACAAGAGAAACACATTGAAGTGACCACTTTAACCCAAACTGTAAATAAAACGCAGTAAAAACGGGTCACAACACTTTTAAAATGAGTTTTCCTCTGTAAAAACAGATCGTCCATTTAAAGACACACAAACACCTGGAAAAAATGGCAGTGTTTCATATTTGCAGCCTATTTCCTGTTTGTGAAGTGTTTTAATAAAATATACTAACTGAACTTTGACGGCTCAGTGCTGGAATGTAATCTGGTAGTTACAGTTACTCTGAGTCGACCTGAAGCTCACAAGTGACCTGAAGCTAATAAGTGAACACTTATGTATTATTTGTTATTTTGAAGATTGTTTCTTTTTTGTATTTTTTTTTATTTTATTGACCATTCAGAGATTTTTCATTCTTCTCTTAGTTTTGGTTCTAATTTCACTGCTTCAAACATGAATCACTTTGTCTCTCTGACAGTTTGACATTCTTTTATTTTGTTAGAGTTCCTGTTGTTTGTGCCGAGTTATTTTTACCAGCTCGTTTTCCACGATTCAGACTTTAAAAAAACAAACAAACAAAAAAAAATTCATGATTAGCAGAGCAGCAGATTCAGCAGAGCATGAGGTTTAGCGGAGTAGCGGGTTTAGCTTTGTAGCAGCGGGTTTAGCAGAGCATGAGGTTTAGCGGAGTAGCGGGTTTAGCTTTGTAGTAACAGGTTTAGCAGAGCAGCAGGTTCAGCAGGGTCGCAGCAGGATTAGCGGAGTAGCGGGTTTAGCTTAGTAGCAGCGGGTTTAGCAGAGCAGCAGCAGGTTCAGAAACATCAGTGACATAAATGAAAGCGACATGTTGGAACTCTCAAATGACAACAAAGCAAAACGTTTCTGAAACGATTGGTGAAAAATTACAACTTTTCTTTTTCTATTAGTGTCCCAAACCACGGTGGCGCCTGCTAACGCCACAAGTGTTCCCGCTAACGCCACAAGTGTTCCCGCTAACGCCACAAGTGTTCCCGCTAACGCCACAAGTGTTTCCGCTAACTCCACAAGTGTTCCCGCTAATGCCACATCTGTTCCTGCTAATGCCACAAGTGTTCCTGCTAACGTCACATCTGTTCTTCCAAACGCCACAACTGTGCCCGCCAACGCCACAACTGTTCCCGCTAGCGCTACAACTGATCCTGCTAACACCACAGTAGCCATAGCAACCACCTCTTTGAACACCACCAGTAATCGAGTGACACCACAGAAGAATTCTTCCACCGCTGTGACCTCAAACGGTACCAACCCCACGATGACGTCAGCCTCGGCGACGGCAAGCGGCGGCGTGACGGCGGCGCCCTCAAGCGGCGGTGGCGGCGTCCCCGGGTGGGCCATCGCCCTGCTGGTGCTGGCCTCCCTGGTTCTTCTGCTGCTGCTCCTGCTGCTGCTCGGACTGGTGAGCACAGACGTCGTTTACACACTTCCTGATGTCAACGCGCTGTTAGCATTAGCATTACACAAAGCTGTGTTCTATGTCACCATTTGTCTGAACTCCTGTTTAATGGAAGAGGAGCTAGCGCAGGCCTCCAGACAGCAACGTTTAACATGTTAGCACACACGTAGCATTAGCATTAGAATGTGTCCACAGTAGCTGTGGTTAGCATTAGCATGCTTGGATAGCCGGTAGCGCTTAAAGAGGTAGCTCCCGCTTTAAGAGTGTCTGCAGGAAGGTTTTTTTTACCTCAAGACAAGCCAACAGCCAGATTATAGCGCATCGTCCTCCCACTATGTAACTTCAGCTAAAATCCAGACTATAGATTATAGCATTTATCGCATTGATACCGTAAATATATGTGAATACAGTAATTACACTGTCAATCAAACTGCAGTGTTATTGCTGTAAACGGTGTAGCAATAACTCAGTGAGATCCAATAAATAAATTTTTTTTTTTTAAATAAGATCATGTCTAAACTGAGCATCTGTCTGCGTTTCATGTGTCCAGCTGGTGTGGTGGTGCTGCTGTAGGGGGCGCCAGAGAGGCGCCAGCCTCCACGACCCCTTTGTCTCCAGAGACGACATCCCACTATATGTGACGCACAACCGCTTCAACCCAAACAAAGGGCAGTTATACGTAAGTCAGAGATAACGCAGCACAATGTAACACACTGTAACACACTGTAACACAATGTATCACAATCTAACACACTAAAACACACTAAAACACAATGTAACACACTGAAACACAATGTATCACATTAAAACACTATGTAACACACTGAAACACACTGAAACACACTAAAACACAATGTAACACACTGAAACACACTAAAACACAATGTATCACAATGTAACAAACTGTAACACAATGTATCAGAATGTAACACACTGAAACACAATGTATCACATTAAAACACAATGTAACACACTGCAACACACTGTAACACAATGTATCACACTGTAACACACTGAAACATCATGTAATACAGTATTCCATTATGTAACTCAGTGTAACATCATTTAAAACGTTGTAATGCTGGACAGCAGGACACGCTGTCCCCTGCAGCCGCCACATAAATCAACAACATGGCCGCTCCTTGACCACAAACAGAACAGACCCAGATAAGATCGCCGTTGACGAGCTGCTCAACGTCTCCGGTGTTTCCGGAGGCGTGTCGAGAGTCTGGGGCGTGTTCCACATTTTTCTAATGAGTCAAAGTTTAAACAGCGAACGTGAAGAAATCTCAGCAACACCCAGATCTGAAGTGACCCCAGGTTTATCATTAATATCTTTGCTTTGGCAACAGAGACGCGGACAAACGAGGGCGGCGGGTGTGTCGACCTGAGCTGTGAAAAATAGCTGGAGTTCAGCACTGTACAAACACACTGTAAATCATCACTGTCAGATTCACTGGCAACGACTTTCAAACCCTCCGACGACTTTCTCCCGCTGGTTTTCACTGGTCGTCACGTTTCCCTCACGTTGGCAGCGTGTTAGCAGTATGTTAGCAGCGTGTTAGCTGTGTGTTAGCAGTATGTTAGCAACTTGTCAGCAGTGTGTTCGCAACATGTCAGCAGCGTGTTAGCAATATGTTAGCAGTGTGTTAGCAACATGCTAGAAGTGTGTCAGCAACAAGTTTGCAGTGTGTTAGCAACATGCCAGCAGCATGTTAGCAACTTGTTAGCAGAGTACTAGCAACATGTCAGTGGCGTGTTAGCAACACGTCAGCGGCATGTTAGCAATATGTTAGCAGTGTGTTAGCAACAAGTTTGCAGTGTGTTAGTAACATGCCAGCAGCATGTTAACTGCATGTTAGCAACTTATCAGGAGAGTGTTAGCAACATGTCAGCGGCGTGTTAGCAATGTGTCTGCGGCTTCTTAGCAACTTGTCAGCGGCGTGTTAGCAACATGTCAGCAGCATGCTAGCAACAAGTTAGCTGGCTCCCTCTTGGTCCGTGCGGCGTCGAACCCCCACCTTCCCTCCATCACCTGTGAGAGGGTGAAGAGCCGGTCCGTGGTTCCAGGACCGGAGGTCCAGCTGGTAGCGTAGAGTCGACCGGGACAGAACCACGATATCGAGGGTCTTCAGCAGCTCCGGCTGTATTCGTCCACTCCTGGAGCTTTTGGCTCATGTGGGCGGGGCCTGGGGGTGTGGGCGGGGCCTGTGGGTGTGGGCGGGGCCTGAAGCCTGTCAGTAGCATCTTAAATCTGAATGAAAATCAAAACATCCTGATTTTCATCAGACTGGAATTGAAGACTCATTTTTCTGTTTTTCAGGAGGATCTGGAGAAAACGAGGAGCGGCTCCGGAACGTTCTCCGTCAGCCAGTAATGAAGAACAGGACCTGGAGAGAACTGGCAATAAAAACACCTTTTAAAATCTCTCATTAAAAACAATTAGGAAAAAAGCTTCAATTAGAAAGTTTTGTGATCAAAATCAAACATTTTTTAAACTCAAACCATAATAATCTCTTTGTTATAATTATTGCAATTTTTTTAAAAACACAATTAATGTATTTATCTGTATATTTTACAATAAATATTTTCTGTGAATATCTCATGTAATTTTTTTCCCTTTTAAATTAAATTTAAATTAACTTGAAATGACTTTTTTTTGTGTCACCGACTATTTTATTAAAATGATGCCAAAGTTGTTGCCATGGTAACGGTGGTTGTCTCCGTTTTCATTGGAGACGTGAATATTTCTCGCACTTTATTCATTTTTGAAAGATTTTAAAAACGTATATTTTTTTAAAGATATGTGTGTGTAAGTAAATATATTTGTCGTATTTCATTTAAAATATTTATGCGACTCAAGAGTGATGGAAATAATCTGGTTCAGTGATTTATTACATTTTTTAATTTAATCTTTCTTTTCTATTTTCTCCTCTTTTCTTCTTATTTTTCTGCTTTTTCTTTTTCTTCCTCTTTTTTTTCCCTTTGATTTTTGCATTTCTTTTTTTTAAACTCCAGGGACACACACTGCTGGAGAAACTACAAAGTGAAGGTTGCTAGGCAACACAGACAAGCTGATCACAGCCTCAAATGCTAATGCTAGTTAGCCACAGTCTGTTGTCCACGGTTTGGTTACCGACTGGTTACAGATTGGTGGATTTTTATTCCAATCTGATTTTCATTCATTTGTTTATTGAACATTTGACCAACCAGAGGTTCCATCGGCTGGTTGGTTGGTTGTTTGTTGATTGTTTGTTGGTTGGTTCTTGGTCAATCAATGGTTGGCTCTTGGTTGATTGTTGGTTGGTTCTTGGTTGGTTGGTTGATTGTTGGTTGATTGTTTGGTGGTTGGTTGTTGGTTGATTGTTGGTTGGTTGGTTCTTGGGTTGATTGTTGGTTGGTTGATTGTTGGTTGGTTCTTGGCCAATCGTTGGTTGGTTCTTGGTAGATTGCTGGTTGGTTGATTGTTGGTTGATTGGTTGTTGGTTAATTGTTGGTTGGTTCTTGTCTGATTGTTGGTTGATTGATTGTTGGTTGGTTCTTGTCTGATTGTTGGTTGATTGATTGTTGGTTGGTTCTTGTCTGATTGTTGGTTGATTGATTGTTGGTTGGTTCTTGTCTGATTGTTGGTTGATTGATTGTTGGTTGGTTCTTGTCTGATTGTTGGTTGATTGATTGTTGGTTGGTTCTTGGTGGTTAAGTTGTTCTACGATTAATTCCTTTGTTGGCTGGTACCAGTGCTTATTGGTTGATTGGTTGGTACCATTGGTTTCTGAGTTAATGTCTTGGTTCCATCACTGCTGGGGTTTCGGTTCTCTGGTTGGTTTGTTGGGATCACTTTTGTTTTCTGATTCAGTTTCTTGACTCTTTTGTTGGCTGCTTCCGATTCTGATTCGTTTGTTTATTTCTCATTTAATTTCTTGGTTCCAAAGACACTTTGATGTTTTCTTGTTAGTTAACTGGAACCAACGATAAACGGTTGGTTAAACTGGTTGGTTCGACGTTCAGGGGTTCTCCAGGGGTTCTCCAGAGGTTCTCCTTCCTTTCCTGTCTTTCCTGTAGTTTCTGAGCTTTGTTTTCCAGGCGTTTCTTTTTTTGGGCTCATGTTGTTACGTTTATATTTTTGTGAGTCCTTCCGAAAATAAATAAAACACATTCCTAACACGTGTTTCAGCCTTACAAATGTGTGATCAGAGTTCAAACATCTGTTTACAAAAGGAGGAGAAACCATTAAAAAAAAAAAAAAAAAGACGAGGAGGAGCTTATCTGGACACTCCTGAACTCACCTGGAGATCAAAGAAACTCCTCAGCAAGTCAACATGGGGACTTTTACTCTTTCTAGACAGCTTTCATTTCAACACACAAAGACTTGAAGCTGTGGAGGGGGGGGGGGGGCGTCTCCTGAGTCCGGTTTCCAATCAGGAAATCACTAATGACGTAAAAATAAAAGATCCTGAACCATTGACTCAGAAGCACAATTATCTTCTGGACTCTGGAGGTCCAAAAGATAGAGCTTTGTGGTCCAAACCAAAAGCTCTATCAAGTGGACCCCCACCCCCCTTCCCCCCCAAATATTTTTTTCACGACGTCACCACAGGATAGACTTTTCCTCAGCTTTAAATGTGTGTATTTTTTGTGTTGCTACGTCAACTAACAAGCGAGCTACCAATGTTTTTGTGGATTTTCTAGCCTATGATCTTCATGTTTAGCGCGAGCGGGAGACCTCTCCAAGATGGCGGCGCTGTCGGCACGTCGTAGGCGGCACCGTGAGGCATCTAGTGTTTTTTTTTATCTGTGACTGTGACGAGGATTAGCATTAGCTTGTACCCGTGATTAGCACGTCTCAGTCTGAACAACTTTCATGAACAAAGTCAACAACTAGTAATAAATAACTCGTCACTGTTTTCAAGCTGAAACTTTAATATTGTGTTACAAAAAGTGATACAAAGTGAAACATAAAGCTGCTCTGCACTGCCACCTGCTGGCCTGGAGGACGTAGGACAGCGTGAGTCAGCTTCGGAAGTCTTTCCTCCAGAACGCCCATCGGGATGCTGGCGGCTCAGAGGTCAGGGGTCAGAGGTCAGGGGTCAAGGGGTCAGGGGTCAGCCGCCTCAGCCACAGCTCTAGAGCGAACTTGGTCCCGGTGGAGACCCGCTCCACGTCCGGCCCGCTGGCCGGCGCCCGTCCAACCAGGGTGGTGAAGGGCAGCGAGGACTCCGTCAGGCCGCCGTCTGCAGTGACCTGCGACACGCTGGACAGACGCGGGACGTCAGAGGACGGCCGTCCACAAAAACACCAGAAGAAGAAGAAGAAGAAGTAGAAGAACCGCGGGAGGCAGATACCTGACGCTGCTCGGCAGGCCGTCCAGACGCACCTCGCCGTCCTCGCCGTCCATGGAGGACACCACGGCGCCCGCCACCCGGGGCTCCGCCCACAGGCAGGCGCTGACCTCAGCAGGACAGACGCTAAGAGAGGACTGCAGAGGCCACAGACACTCTGAGAGACTCAGGCTCCGCCCACACGACTACGTCGTTTCATGTAACCATCGTTTTGTTTTGTTTTTGTCCGATCGTCCACACGGCGCCGCGTCTTACGACCCTGAAAACGTTTTTGCTTTTCGAAAATGGGTTCCAGAGTGGAGGAATGGGAAGACGCCGCCTCGGCTTTGACGTGCGGACGGAGACGAGACCATGATGTCATTGGCCCCGCCTCTCGACCTATAGCCCCGCCTCCCCCTCCGTGACGTCACTTGACAACAACAACAACATGGCGGACTCCCTGCTCCAGGTGGAGCTGCTGGTGTAATTCCCGTGGCAGCGTCACGGCGCCACCTTAAGGCCCGCCATGTGTACTACATCGTTTTGAGTCGTTTTCATTGTGTCGTGTGGACGAGAAACTTTTTGAGAACAACGGGGAGGAAACACACACACACACACACACACACACACACACAGACGTTACCTGCAGCTCCAGGTGTGTGAGGGGGGAGTGCACCAGTATGAAGACGACCACGTGATGCCTATGAGGGAGTCCTCTGGACAACATGGCAGGAAACACTGACTGTAACACACACACACACACACACACACACACACACACACACACACACACACACACACACACACACACACACACACACACACACACACACAGGAGTGTTGAGTTGGAAGTCCCGGTTTGCAGCAATAACAAAAAGTCAGAAAACAGAAGGAGAACCAGGAGAACCAGGTGAGTCTCACCTCCCACAGTCCCAGAACCTCAGAGGAAACTTGTTGTGGATCCAGTTTGAGTCCAGTTTCCTCCTCCAGCTCCCTCAGACCTGCTTCCAGCAGCTACACACACACACACACACACACACACACACACACACACACACACACACACACACACACACACACACACACACACACACACACACACACACACACACACACACACACACACACACACACACACACACACACACACACACACACACACACACACACACACACACACACACACACAGTTTTACTGATGTTTCGTGTAAAATGTAAAAAGTTCCAGAACTTCACTGACCGTCTCATCTTGTTCAACATGGCCGCCTGAGAACCAAAGAAAGAACATTAAAACATGCACTCTGTGTGTGTGTGTGTGTGTGTGTGTGTGTGTGTGTGTGTGTGTGTGTGTGTGTGTGTGTGTGTGTGTGTGTGTGTGTGTGCGTGACCTGGGGGGACCCAGACATTGGGAAAAATCCGCAGCTGCTTCGCTCTCCGCGTCAGCAGCACTCTCTGATTGGCTGTCTGCAGCAGGATGGCCACGCCCACATCCACCCCGCGCTGCTGGACGTCCAATGGGATCGCAGCAGCCTCTGTGACTGACAGGTGTGTGATGGGGCAGAAGGCGGGTCTCTGGGAGACAGAGGGGTAACTGTTACGCGCTGGGGGGGTAAATATCAGACTGGGGGGTAAATATCAGACTGGGGGGTAAACATCAAACTGGGGGGTAAACATCAAACGGGGGTAGATATCAGACTGGGGGGGTAATCATCAGACTGGGGGGGTAAACATCAAACTGGGGGGGGTAGACATCATACAAGGGGGTTAAACATCAGACTGGGAGGGTAAACATCAAACTGGGGGGTAAATATCAGACTGGGGGGTAAACATCAAACGGGGGTAAACATCAGACTGGGGGGGTTAAATATCAGACTGGGGGGTAAACATGAATCTGAGGGGGTAAACATCAAACTGGGGGGGTAAACATCAGACTGGGGGGGTTAAATATCAGACTGGGGGGTAAACATGAATCTGAGGGGGTAAACATCAAACTGGGGGGGTAAACATCAGACTGGGGGGGTTAAATATCAGACTGGGGGGTAAACATGAATCTGAGGGGGTAAACATCAGACTGGGGGGGTAAACATCAAACTAGGGGGTAAATATCAGACTGGGGGGTAAACATCAAACGGGGGTAAACATCAGACTGGGGGGGTTAAATATCAGACTGGGGGGTAAACATGAATCTGAGGGGGTAAACATCAAACTGGGGGGGTTAAATATCAGACTGGGGGGTAAACATGAATCTGAGGGGGTAAACATCAAACTGGGGGGGTAAACATCAGACTGGGGGGGTTAAATATCAGACTGGGGGGTAAACATGAATCTGAGGGGGTAAACATCAGACTGAGGGGGTAAACATCAAATGGGGGGGGTAAATAAGCGTGTGGAACCTTGAGGAGGAGCCGGGGCCCTCGGTTCTGGAAGTTCTGGAGAAGGAAGCGGTTCCTCTCCAGCGAGCAGCTCACCTCCACCTCGTCGTCAGCGCCGTTGCCGAGGCAACCGGTCAGGCTCTGAGGATCAAAGATGGCGTCAGCCGTGACCTGATTGGTCCGCGGGGGGGGGGGGACGGCGGCGACTCGGACCTGCAGGAAGTGAGCTCTCTGCGGCGCTGCTCCGTCTTTACCCACAAACACCAGAATCCTGCGAACTTTCTCCATCGCACAGGTGCAGCCGCCGGACGCCAGCACTCGGGAATCGAACCTACGACCTCGATTACATTAATATAATTCATCACATTTACTATTTAGGAAATTTGAGGTGTCAAAGTAGATTACATGATGTCAGTAGTAACTAATTGTGAGTAAAAGTACAAAAAAAAGTAGAAAAACATGCTCTTATATCATAAACACCAGTATCTAACGATACTACTTCATGTGAGTAATCAGAGTATGTAACTTACACAGTGTTTCAAGTCAAATCGCAGCAAATGCAAAGTGCATGTCAGAAAACTTTGTTTACCCCCGCGGGGGAAGGTAAAACCAGCACACTTGTTGATGTGAAAGCATCAAAAAACCATGAAACCTGAAAAACTATCAGTAAAACACTTCATTTGAATGTTACTTCTTCAAAAAGTACTAGAGTACTTTGCAGCTCAGTCTGAGCGCGGCCCTGGACGGAAGAACCGGAAGTCGCTGTCCGTCAGCGCGATGCTAAGCGGAAGTGACTCGCAGTTAGCATGACGCTAACCCCGTTTACATGCGCGTAACAGCCCGAGTACGTCGTTTCGTACACGTGCGAGTTAAAACCACGAATCCAGTCACCGACGCCGCAGTGCCTGTCCCGCCCGCGGACCTCAATGAAGACACGCGAGCAAGCATCTCACCGCTGTTAGCTTCACGTTTAGCACGCCAGCTCAACGTCACTTCCGGCGAATAAAAACCTTTATGAACCGACCCGCGGCCCATTGAAGGTCTGTCCGTCTGAGGAGGAAGGCACGAGTGTCCATGTGTCTGACGTCATCAGACGAGTGCTTTTCGCAGATAAACACATAGACTTATACAGATAGAACACAGAATTACAAGTAGACAGACATAAGTAGATAAATAGATATATACAAAGAGTCAGGATTATACATGGAGACGCATAGAAATGTATAAGTAGACACATTCAATTAGTATCCTGGACATATATACATGTATGGACATATTTAATAATGTGTTGCAGCATGGCAGCCATCTTGGATGAGGATCCTCCTCTCTTCACATTTTAACCTGGTGACTGCAGATGTGTACATCTCATCCAGGACTATGTTTCACGTCAAAAATACAATTACAAAATACAAAATGCATTTGTTCCAAACACTGACGGTCGGCTCCTTATCTGTGTGTTATGTGATTTAAAAGAAAAAAAAAAACCCACAACAAAACAACGAAAGCTTTTTTTAAAATTAGACTTTAATTGTTTGATAGAAAAAAAGTTTATAGAAGCACAAAAAAAAACACTCACAGAATCAACACGTGCAAAATTTAGTTGTAGAACTTTAGAGTCGCTCACTGCAGTCTGATCCGTGCAGAACAACTATCAATTAAAGCCGATAGAAAACAAGGATTTCCCAGAATGCATTATACTGTCCGCGACAGTAGTGGAAAGAAAGAGGCGGCGAGCAACGGCGAGACCGCCGCCCAGTCGCCGTGGTAACAGGTCTCGGTAATAAAGGACGTGCAGAGACGGGGCAGCGCCGAAGAACTTCATCGATTCACCATCGGCCTCTCAGGGCGACGCCAGCAGGGGGCGCTCATCACTGGTGGACTGCAGGGCAGAGAACCGTGTCACCGGAACAAAGAGAACGTCTACAGACTTGGAGGGTGGGGGGGGGTCTTACCTGGACTGGTTTGTAGGTGTGTCGGAGGTTAGCGGCTCTGACGGAGAACACACAAACGGTGACGGAGATGCAGACCTGCAGAACCAGCAGGACCAGGACGAAGCCCAGGAGACCATACAGAGTCGTCTGAGGACCAGCAAAGAGACAACTGAGAGTCTGTCCACCCCCCTCAGAGCAACCCCCCCTCACCCCACCCCAAACTTACAGTGAGGGTCCACATCTGATCGACGCACCGGATCCAGACCGACTCCGGGTTTGTAAACTGATCCAAGTCCTCGTGGCGGCAGATGATGGTGGTCGGGGCCTGGGTCCCGATCAGGATGCAGTCGTAGATCACGCCGGCCATGGCCACAACCACACTGACCAGGTGGGACACCAGAGACGCCCACACCTGCACAGACAGACGGACTTCAGGGCGGAGATTTTTCAAAAAGTTCAGACCACTGTGGTGCGACCAGACGCCAAAAACACAACCAGTTTGAGTTTCACTTGAAAAGAGTGTAAAGAGGCCAAGGGGGCGTGGCCTGAGTGGAATCTAGAGGACCAGGGGGCGTGGCCTGAGTGGAATCTAGAGGACCAGGGGGCGTGGTCTGAGTGGACATGTGAGTCTTCACCCGAATGTTTAGGCCAATCAAAGACCATTGGCTGTTAGCATGCATATCACGTTACAATGTTAGCATGCTTTCATATTAGCGTGCTATCATTGTAGCGTGCTAACACAACAGCATGCCATCAGAGCAGCGTCGTCATGCCAACATGTTGAGTGAACAGGCTCTTCTCCAGAGCGTCACTTCGCCCTCCGCTGGTTCTGCTCGTCTCTGAACTTCAACATCAACACAAGTTTTTTATTTAGTTTTTTTTGTTAAAAGATCGGAAAGAAGATCGGAAAGTTTCGGAAACTCACCAGTGAGACGGACGTCCGTCTGCCCGCCGCCACGGCCAGCGATCCGGAAATGATGAACTGAACACGGCAGAGACGCGATGCAGGTGTTAAATTACAAACTAAGGAAGGCAGGGACACGACGCTGGTGCCAAATTACGTACGATGAAGGCGAGGCCGAACGGGAGGTGGATGAACAGCGTCCACCACAATAAGATGGTCAAACTGAAGAGGAAGATCATCACACCGATGAAGATCTGAACCACCTGGAGACACGGAGACACACACACACTTTATCTCACTTCTCTTTGACGCGTCTTTGATGTTTCTTTGATGTGTCTTTGTGGGACTCACCCCGAGGGGCATCGGGTGTCCTCGCATGAAAGCAGCCGTCATTTCGTCCATCTTGACGGGGTCAGGGGGCGGGGCCCGAGCGACAGGGGGCGGGGCCTGTCCGGCAGTGGGCGTGCCTTCCAGTGGGATGGAGGACTCGTCTTTGGGAATGACCTGAGTGACGACCACCACCCCCCCGACCGTGGTGATAGACGTGGACGCCATGACGGAGCTCAGAGACGATTCTGGGTGGAAAAAAAAACAAAAAAAACACAGGAGGACACATGAGACTGGTCTCAAACTGACTCACTGCACCTCCTGCTGGTAGAAAATGGCATGACAATGCATTTTTAAAAATTTAGGTTAAAATCCTTCATGCGTTTCAAATGTCTTGAAATAAAATAAACTGGTTGTGAACAGACAAGTCATAATACAAACTGAAATTAACGAGTCAATACATTTTTCAAATTTTTTTTGGTGTATTTTATTCTGAAACCTGCTCCGTCTACCTTTACATTTTCCATTCTAAAAAGATCATATTAGTCAAACAAGACTGACTCAATAAGACGAATCGATCACTAAATCGGTGAGGCTATTTTAATTTACTCAAAATAATGTGCATATCGAATAAATAGCTGTAAAAGTGTAAAAATCTGTCATTTCTGGATGGAGTCTGGTGAAGGCATGACATCTGATCCACCAGGAAGTGAAACTGGGAAAATTCTTGTTTTTCTTCTTGTTGCGCTTCCTTTTATGAACACATACATGTTTTAATCAAACGTTATTGTCGCTCCGTGTTTCACAATTACAGCAGATTCCATATGGATTTTATCAACGAGGTATTAATAATGACTTTAACAAACTGAAGCAGAATGACAACGGGCGAAATTGTGACGCAGTGACAATAAAGCAAAGGTTCCATGAAAAAAACAGCCACACAAAACAATTAAACCCGTGAAACAGGCGAAGACTTTCAGAACCGACAGTTTAAAGACGATAAAGAAGTTTACCTGCAGGAAAATTGACTTTTTCTGTGGGAGAAAGTCTCAGAGTCGATTCGCAGACGGAGATGCGTTTACGGACACGGTGGAAGAATTGGACACCTGTGTTCTTGAACAAAATCAAAATAATCGAAACAGAAAATCCACCAATTTAACAATTATTTCAGATGACTTTTCAATTTAATCTCTTTGGCTCCTGTGACGAGTACCTAAGATATATTTTCAAATTGTTTTATTTTGCTGAATTATCAGTAACAGATTTGTGTCCTGAAGGAATTTTATTTTACAAATTGTAACTTGTAAACAAAAGATACAAGAAAGAATAGATGGCAATAATGGGAAAAGAGAAAAGCTGTCCAAAGATAATTTAATAGAAATATTTGTATACGTTTTATACCTGTGGTGGAGAAGTTTTCTTTATCGAAGAGGGGATTAATAATAAAACCAGATGACATAAAGCATTTTTAACAGCTTGTGATATTTAACCAGGTTCCTCCATGTTTATGTAGGAAATGTTGAATGAAGCAGCAAGTCTCATTTATGTAGCAGCAAAAACTTTTGTCTTTGAATGTTTGAAAGTTTAATTCAACAGGTAAACGGCAGCTTGATAAAGCGAAGTTAATATTTCCGACAGCACCTGAACGCAGCACACCTTCTCTTCCCAGAATCCACGTTCCCTGTGACGTCACTTATGAGAAACAAACATAAAAGAAATAGAGCCAAATAAATCGAACCAGAAAAACAGATTCCACCCCCAAAATTAAATAAATAAATAAATAAAACGACAGCCCCAAAATGAGATAAAACTAAACTTTTAATGAATTAAAATAAACTCATATTGTTACTTTTGAAATAAATAAAAGCCAAACTCAGCATGTCAGAATCTTTATTTCATCTCTGTCTCATTGATCTGAACAGAAGCTCCATCCAAAGGTCGCAAACATTCAGAAACTGAATCAAAACTCAATAAAAAGAAGACAATTTTACATACATGAGAGCAGGAATAAAACAAATGAGGTGTTTGAAGTTTTATTTCAATCAGAAGTTTTCAAAAAACAAGAGTGATACGTTTAAATTACGGATTAGATACAATTACATCATTAATTATATCAATAAAACACAAAAAAGTTCGAGCGTAATTTAAATCACATGTAACCGGAAGTCCTGCAGTAAACACATACACCACCAGGAGGCGACAGAAAACAGCTAAATCAATCTTCTCTCCATGTACATGATTATTTAAATTTTTATGGATAAAAAGGTAATTATCATTTTCTTCAATGGGTTAAAAACTGTTCTGAATAAAACCCAATCTGATTTTGGACATAAAATACATAAAACAAAGAAAATGCATCAAATAATCTAAATTTCATTTAATCAATGAATCTGAACACCACGAGGTTTAACATTCACACGCTGCCGCTGCGAAATCAGATTATTTTACTTTGCCTGAGAACACGTGCAGGAAGAGCTTAAAACAGTTTAAATAAAAGAAAAGCTTCTGCATGGAAACAGAATAAAGTGAAGTCTTACACAATATTCACAGCTTGACAATGGAGAACATTCTTAATAAATTCCTTTAAAAAAAACAAAAAACAGACGAAAAACAAACATAAAAGTAAAAAAATAAGTTCCTGAGCTTTTGGTTTGGAAACGTTTTTGAGAACATAAAACTGCGACGAAGGCTCCGTTTCCACGACAACGTTTCAAATGAAAACTTTTATGACTTTTCCTTTCAGCGGGGTGGCGGGTTTACGTGTCGGCGTTTTCATAAAAAGACGTCTGTTTCCATGGAAACGGCAGAAACACGACGACGATGTCGTTTTCACGTTGGGCCCCTAGTGGGTGCTGTTGTCCGACCACGTTGGATTGTTGTCACGGTGACTGTCGGAATAAAACTACCAAGCCCCAGGGGAGCGGGGACTTGGGAGTCGTGACGATTAAAGTTTCGTCTGTTTCCATGGCGACCGAGCCAAAACATTTTCGAAAAGTTCCACCTTGTCGGGTACACGGACCCCAAAAAACTTGACGGAAGTGTCCCGTTTTTCCACCTGAAATCGTTGTCGTCTCAACGGGGCGCCGCTGAAGGAGCGGGATGTTTCTTCTGACAGGAAGCGGCTGTGGCTCGCCCCCTGGCGGCCACGCCGAGGATCGCGGTTCACAGCTCCACCTTCAGGTCGGGCCCCTGGTCCTCGGGGCTGCTCAGGGAGCACCCCTCCAGGGCCCCGCCGGGTTTCCCGTGGCCCCGGGGGTTCCCCCTCCGACTCCAGAGGTAGACCAGCCCCAGGAGCGTGGCGGCGACGCAGGCGGCGAGCAGCAGCGACACCGCCACCAGCTCGCCGTGGTAACTCTTCGGTTGGTGGCAGGGCGGCGGGGCGGGGACGGACTGGGCCCCGGACCGGTGGTCCTGCCCGGTGGTCCTACCGCCGGAGTCCTTGCTCTCCTCCGGTGGGACGGTGTCGACGCCCTCCTGGATCTTGGGACCGCGCTCCGTTCCGGGCCGGCTCGTGGACTCCGGGTTCTCGGTCACGATGTCTTCGTCCGGCTCGTCGTGGTCCTTCGGCAGCGGGTAGGTGGAGCGCGGGGAGGCGGCCTGTTGGACCTGGTAGCTGGAGACCACCTCCCTGTGCCCCCCCTCCTCCGCCTCGCAGCGGTACGTCCCCACTGTATCGGCGGTGGCGAGGAACCAGAGGCTGCCGTCGGTCGACTGGGCGAAGAACTTCTCGGACAGAACTTTGGACGGAACGGCGGTCCAGCTCACCGACGCCTGATTGGACGGTTTCTGACAGCGAAGGGTCACCACCTCACCCGGAACCACGTGGACGTCAGAGGGGTCGGGTTCTTCAGAATGAAACAGAACAACATTCAAGTACGGACAAAAAGAACATATAATTAACGTTTTTACAGAAACATCATGGAAATTCTGAAAATGAAGAGTTGAGAGGAACGTTCGTCCTCAGTGTCCTAAATCGTCCATAATGGACCTGAATGGACCATTCGGGACAGATCAGAACCAGTATAGACCCTTTAAGACCATTCAGATCCATTCAGGACTCGTTAGGACCATTGGGGGTGCTTCAGATGACCCGCCCTCTGAGGGGGCGGGGCTACAGATGACCCGCCCCCTCACACACCAAGGTCCAGCGTTTCAATAATCTCTCTAAAGAACCGTCACCTCGATGTTCTTTGGCTGCAGTTTGTCCTCCACAGTCCTGGTCCACATTCACCCCGTCCAGGTTCTGGATCCTGAGGGAGCAACAGAACATCACTGAGTACTCCACTACTCACTGCTGTTAGCTCACACTGTTAGCAGTAGCTTTAGCATCACCCACAGATTTTTCTTTAAACCCGTGTCTTGGTAGTCCCGAGATAATTCGGTTCTATTGAAGACAACGATGACGATTTCTCGTGTCTAACAGTGTTGATACGCAGTTAGCGCGCTTAAATAAAACACTTGCTTTAGCGTTTGCTAATGATCACAGGAGGAACATCTCGGCATTACGAGTCTCTGCCGGGTTAGCTAGTCTAATCTTCCTCTCTGAGCGTGATGCTCATGCTAACGCTCAAGCTAACTTTAGCTTTCTGACTGCGGAAACCAAGTCCAGCATTTCTTTTGCAACTTCAAGCAGCCGTACGTAGCATTAGCATTAACCTGCATCCACAGTGGCTGTGATTAGAATTTGCATTAGCGTTAGCATCCAGGTTCTACGGCGGAGACGAAACGTTAAACGGTGAAACAGTTGATGTGGATCAGGAGAACTTCAGCAGGTTCCTCTTACAGTTCCTCTGGACCCCCGTCTGGACCCGGGATCAGACCCGTACAGGCCCCCCTGATCCGGTTCCACCCACACAGAGGGTCTCTGGCCAGGACACACTGACTGCAGGTCCTATGGATGGAGCAGTGGGCCACCGGGACCGAGGCCACACCCCTGGACGTCCCCACGTACAGAACCCCCTGCAAGGGGCAGAAGGGGTGGGGGTCAGAACCTCGAGCCCAGAAACATGGAGGACTGGACCGGATCAGGTCTCAGATGACGAAGATGCTCAATAATCTGATGGTACCTTGGAGGGGGACAGGACCAGACTTTTGACCACCTCTGGTTTGGTGCAGACCTCAATCTCCTCGATGAGTCGAGGTCCTGAATCAGAGAGCGCCACCTTGTGGAGGAATCCAGACTCTGCACAACGGAGAAGAAGAAGAACCGAGGAAGTTAGCCTGTCCACGACCAGGTATGGTGACTAGTTATCCTGTCCCGAAGCGGGAACGTTATCCGGTTGGCCTGTCGTCTCGTCTGTCCCGCAGACCGAACATTTAAGGCAATGAAGACTCAGACCGAGGAGATGTGGTCTGGATCCTCCGCGGACACACTGCTGCCCCCTCCTTGACAGAACCGGCAACACTTTAAGGCCCTGGTCCACACGACTACCTCGTTTCACCTAGCCATTTTTGTCTGATCGTTCACGTGGCGTCCAGGTAGAGACGTCAAGGTTCACCTGTGAGCAGGAAGAGGACGGTGTGCCGTCTGCCGTCCGCCGCCCGCGTCCTCATGGCTGCGATGCGACTGTAGCGTTGTTCCGACGACACCACGAGTGGAGCGCCTCCGGACGGCTTCACGCCACTGCTGCCCGTCAGGAAGCTCTTCTTCACCTCCTCCAGCTCCGAGTCCGAAGAGCTAGCTAGCCCGCACTGGGACGGGAAGAGGACGTACGTTAATCAACTCAAAACAGACTTACTGAAGAAACGCAAGGGTACAGTATAATACCGCGTCTATAGCATGCATCGGGCAGTGCTTCGCTACATACTGCTAGCATGAGGAAGAGTTAGCCTGGGAGAAGGGTGTTGTAGCATTTAGCCAAGAGCTCAGCAGCGTCAGCTAGCGCTCCCCAGGGTGACCTGGACCTGCTCACCTGTCCCAGGTACGAGTGTTTCTCCACCAGCGGACTCCACTGGTGACTCTGCATGTTGAAGGTCCGGTAGCTTCCGGAGAACTCCGCGCGAATTTCGCGTAGCGTGAAGACACACACGGCGGACTCCGCTCCCGTGGACCTGGACCACAACACACCAGGGCACACGTCACGACAAGTTCCACATGTGGTCCCAAGTCACATCAGATCTGTCTGACCACCGTGACTCCCTCCGAGACATTTAAAGGGGAAGTCAATCAAATGCTTTGAGCTGAGGTTAGCATTAGCCTGTGTACACAGTAGCTGTGATTAGCATTAGCCTAAATCCACAGTAGCTGCTATTAGCATCAGCGCTATCCGGATGAAGAAGGATTCGGATTCTCAGCTCCCGTTCGTACCACTGCGAGGTGAAGACTCCGTAGAACAGCGTGTCGTCATGGTCGTCGCCCTCTGGTGGTTGCAGGGGGAAGACGTCCTGCAGGACGTTGAAGGGAAGCCGTTTGGAGGACTGACACAGCAGAGGGGTCTTGGCGAAGGACGTCCACTTCTTCTGCAGCGTCCTCTGTCCGCCTACGTCGTCCTGCCGGGTCAAATAGAGACCGAGTGAAACTTGAACCGGGGAGAAGGTCCGACAACACGGAACCTTCTGGTGGAACCAAACCGCAGAGTTCTTGCATCCACTTTTAACACTTTTGAAGCCAAAACACGAAAATGACACGGTTTCCATGGAAACGTAGCCTGAATGAAGCCGATGCCCCTCCTCACCTTGCAGACCTGAGCCACCCGGGGGATCTGGAGCTTCTCCACGAAGTAGAACTCCTTCCCCACCTCGCTGAAGAAGAAGTAGATCTTCTTCTGGGACGGGTCGGACCAGGAGCCGACGAAGGTCGGCTCTGGGGACAGGAAGTGAGGACAGAAGAGACAGGAAGTGAGAGAAAAGACAGGAAGTGATGCGAGAAGAGACAGGAAGTGAGAGAAAAGACAGGAAGTGATGCGAGAAAAGACAGGAAATGAGGACAGAAGAGACAGGAAGTGAGAGAAGAGACAGGAAGTGAGGACAGAAGAGACAGGAAGTGAGAGAAAAGACAGGAAGTGATGCGAGAAGAGACAGGAAGTGAGAGGAAAGACAGGAAGTGAGGACAGAAGAGACAGGAAGTGAGAGAAAAGACAGGAAGTGATGTGAGAAGAGACCGGAAGTGAGGACAGAAGAGACAGGAAGTGAGAGAAAAGACAGGAAGTGAGGACACAGAAGTGATTGTCAGGTGGTCTGGAAGGAGGAAAAAACATTTTTCTCTTTGGAAACATTTAGCTTAGCTTAGCTTAGCGAGTCAACCAGACTTTTTAGAAATTCAGACTTCCACTGCCGAAGACACGTTAAATCTGACGCCCACCTTCCAGCAAGCTGATGGACGAGTCCAGGCTGACGTCCGGGCGGCCATGTTGGGAGAAGAACCTGGAGATCTGAGGTTTGATGCCCCGGAAGTCGGTGGTGGTGGCGGTGAAGAGCTCGCCATCTGCATGGAGGAGACATGGAGGAGACATGGAGGAAACATGGAGAAGACACAGAGAAGACATGGAGAAGACATGGAGAAGACACGGAGAAGACACAGAGAAGACACAGAGAAGACATGGAGAAGTCATGGAGAAGACAGAGAAGACATGGAGAAGACACAGAGAAGACATGGAGAAGACAGAGAAGACATAGACAAGACATGGAGAAGACGTAGAGAAGACACGGAGAAGACACAGAGAAGACATGGAGACGTTCAGACTTCATGGGACTGTCTGAACCTCAGCTTTACTCAGAGTGAAGACTGACCCAGGAAGACGGACGAGCTCCTCTCCGACGGGCTGAAGGGACAGCGGCCTTTAGCGTCGCCGCTGTGGACGAGCGAGAGGCTCTCCGAGTCCTACAGGACGCCAGAGCAGCAGGTTCAGTGTTCGAGGTCCAATCAGAACCACAGTGAATAAAACATGGCCGCCGGAAGAAGCCGGTGGTGCTTCGCTCTGCTAACGGCTCAACTTCAAACGGGCAGGAACAACCTAGCATGTCAACAGTACTAGCAGTTAGTGTTAGCGGTTAGCATTAGCCATACGAAGTAGGCCTCTCGGGGGTTGAAGCTAGTTGGCGTTTCTAATGCTAGCAGTTAGCCACTAGTACTAGGAGTTAGTGTTAGCGGTTAGCATTAGCCTTACAAAGTAGGCCTCTCGGGGGTTGAAGGTAGTTGCCGTTTCTAGTGCTAATAGTTAGCCGCTAGTACGAGCAGTTAGTGTTAGCGGTTAGCATTAGCCTTACGAAGTAGGCCTCTCGGGGGTTGAAGGCGAAGCTCCCGCACGCGTAGAGGAGCGACGAGTTGATGTGCTGCAGGACGTGGACGAAGTTCAGACAGTCCACCTGGAGGATCAGACAGGACAGACAAGGGGCAGTTAAACACGGGGGGGGGGGGGGCAGGTCTACAGGGGGCAGTTCTCCATGGGGGAAGTTCTCCAGGGGGCACTCGGGACAGTGTTCAGACTCACCGCTTCGTTCTTTCCTTTGAGGCGGCAGGTCTGGATGTTGGTCTCAGTGGGACTCCATGGGACCTGGAAACAAGGAACTAGTCCATCAGAGACCACCAGAGACCACCACATAGACTACAGAGACCACCAGAGACCACCAGAGACCACCACGTAGACTACAGAGACCACGTCCCACAGCCCACCTGCGTCTTCAGGCTGATGACATCACTCCGGCTGACGTCCAATGAGAGCAGGGCGTTCCGAGCGCCCACGTACAGGGTGGAGGCGTCGGGGCTCAGGAGCAGCGTGGTGGTGCAGTGGACGTCCGGGACGCTGAAGTGGAACAGCGGTCTGAGTCCGGAGTCTGGAGACAGGAAGTCTGATCAGGTCCAGAACCTGAGCTGCGTTCAGGGGGCGTGGGAAACTGCAGAACATCTTTATCTGTGTGTGTGTGTGTGTGTCCTCAGGAGGTTCTGGATCAGACTCTTAGACCAGATGTCCCTGAGTCCTTTAACGGGATTGGAGAGCTTCCAGCAGCTGTGACCAGAACCTTTAATGGTCCTGAGTATCAGGTCTCAGAGTCTCAGTCCTCAGAGTCTCGGTCCTCAGAGTCCCAGTCCTCAGAGTCTCAGAGTCTCGGTCCTCAGAGTCTTGGTCCTCAGAGTCTCAGTCCTTGGAGTCTCAGTCCTCAGAGTCTCAGGTCTCAGTCCTCAGAGTCTCAGTCCTCAGAGTCTCAGTCCTCGGAGTCTCAGTCCTCAGAGTCTCAGGTCTCAGAGTCTCAGAGTCTCAGTCCTCCGTGGCTAAAAGTAGTGACGGCGCCACGTGAGCAGAGTTCCACTTCCTGCTGTGCGGCTGAAGATCATATTGTGGTTCAGGTCTGGAGAGGAAGTGGTTCTGAGCTGCAGAGAAACTCTACATCTGTTCCTGAAGAAGAAACCTGTGTGTGTGTGTGTGTGTGTGTGTGTGTGTGTGTGTGTGTGTGTGTGTGTGTGTGTGTGTGTGTGTGTGTGTGTGTGTGTGTGTGTCTGTAGCTTAAATTTTCAAATACTGACCTACATTGGCCTACTACGAATGACTGAGAGAGTTACCATGGTAACAGTCATGGTAACCTTGAGTCAAGGTTGCCAGGTAACAGACATGGTAACCTTGAGTCAAGGTTGCCAGGTAACAGATATGGTAACCTTGAGTCAAGGTTGCCAGGTAACAGATATGGTAACCTTGAGTCAGGGTTGCCATGGTGACAGACATGGTAGCCTTAAGTCAGGGTTGCCCTGGTAACAGACGAGGTGCCAGACGGTCGAATGGAAAACAGAAGTAGAAACTTGATCTCGACCGCATGATTAAGTGCCAGGATACTTTTAGTACTTGGACTACTTTTATATTTCTCGTATCCGGTTAAAATATTTAAATGTATTCATGCTACTGTAGATACATGCTAATGCTAATCGCAGCTATTTATGTGTGCTATTGTAATCACAGCTGTTTTGTGTGCTAATGCTAATCATAGCTATAGTTTATACATGCTAATGCTAATCCCAGCCGATGTTTATACGCGCCAATGCTAATCATAGCTATAGTTTATACACGTTAATCCTAATCACAGCTAATATTTATACTAGCTAATGCTAATCCTAGTCAATGTTTATCCACGCTAATGCTAATCATAGCTATAGTTTATGCATGTTAATCATAATCACAGCTAATATTTATACAAGCTAATGCTAATCACAGCTTATATTTATACATGCTAATGCTAATCACAGCTACATTGACTATAGTTGAACCCCAATTCCGGCTAAAAATATCAAATTCATTAAAACTTCAGTAACTGTAACTAAGTTACTAATTCCATTATCCATAAAGTAATGTGATTACAGCTGTGAAGACAAAAGTTTTTGAAAGAAACGTAAAGTACAAAGTATTTCTGTACTTCCTCCTGCCAGTCGTTGCTTCATTTTCCTGTTTTCACACTTTGGATTGTAAAATCGAAAAGGTGTGACTCAAACCGTGGCGTAACGTCTCACACGAAGGTCAACAAAGTACTCGGAGTAATAGATTACTCCATTGCAGGATGGAATTATCCGTATTTTCCGCAAGATTTATTGGAGAATAGAAGTAGCGAGTAAGTAACAGATTACTGTAATATAAGCAACTTAGTTACAGTCACTGGTGTCTCAGTTCGTTACTATTGGAGGTTTGAGTCTCTCTCTCTCTCTCTCTCTCTCTGTTAGCGGTTAGCATTAGCCATGTCAAGTCACCAACCACTTGCTGAAAACGATCATGTCATCACCCCGCCTCTCGACCAATAACAACAAATATTTGTACGACCGAGTGTCTGCACACGTTAGCATTAGCATTAGCTGAGACGATAGCTAATGCTAACAGTTGCTGAGATTGCCTGCCAGTGTCGTTGCAGGAGAAAAAGAGTTGAGGACTTCCAAAGCTGCCGTTAGCATTAGCCGCCGTCTCCAGCGAAACGTGGCTCCGTTACTGTCGCGCTAAACTCCTGTTTCCTCCTACTTCAGGGGCGCAAAACGAACGAAAAACAATCTGATGAAAGCACGTTTCCTGATCAGCAGAAGGAGACTCACCGAGGAGGAAGGAGCGCCGTGGAGGAGCCAGAGAGCCGGAGGAGCTGGGGAGGAGGGAGAGGAGGAGGAGGAGGAGGGTGGCCATGATGGAGGAGAAGAAGTTGGACGGTCAGGATGGAGCGAGGCGAGGCGAGAGCGACAGTGAAGAAGAAGCTCTGAGTGGCTGGACCACAAGCTTCCTCTTCATGGTGGTGGGGGAGGGGGGTGGGGGTGGAGTTGGGTGGGTGGGTGGGGGGGGCGAAACCTCTCAGAGAAGCTGATTCACTTCACCACGTTTCACATCCTCCGAGCTGCAGACACTCACCAGGACTCCCACACAGACTCCTAACAGGGTCAAAGGTCACCGTCGCAGCTACGTCATGTTTTATTGTTTGTTTATTAATGCTTCTACGTCCACCTGTAAACTCGGCATGTTAGCAGGGTTTATGTTTGCCCATGAGGTGGAGCCGGGGTGAGGCGGAGGGTAAGATACTACAGATTTAGCCGTTCATCCCGCGCCGCCACAGTCGCGTTCACGGCGAGTCCGAAGCGCCGACGGGCAGCAACTTCAACAGGAAACACTGAGCAACGTGGAAAAAAAACAACAACAAAATACATCAAAACGAACATCTGAGCTCCTCCAACACCGTGCGAGAACCGTCACTGTTCAATCACGTTTTAGCGTGTAGCCTGGCTCGCGTAGGAGCCCCCGTAGCTCGTTAGCATGTCGGAGGGCGGAGTTACGTGGTTCCCCTGAACGCATCACTCAGGGCCATTAAAACACTTCAGAGAAATGTATTTCTGAAAAGAAGTAAGCTGCGCAGTTGACGTTAAAATCTTCACAGGCGCGTGGCCCGCAGTGAGGGGGCGTGGCCCGCCGTGAGGGGGCGTGGCCCGTCGTGAGGGGGCGTGGCCTGCGAGTTGACAGCTGACGTGTATGGAGACGCCACAGCCGAGCAGGGCATGGCAGTGGCCTCGACCGTTCTCGACGAACACCAGGTGGTGACGCAGGCGGCGTGACCGACGCCTCGTTACCATGACGACCGTCCACTCGGAAAGCAGCGTTTATAAAACGTTCACCCTGGAGGGCGTTTTGAAAAGTTCCGTTTTCAGCGACTCTGACCGTTAAAGATTTCACTAATGTCGTGGAAAACCACTAAATGCTGGGGAACCCCCTTGTGGCGCCCCGGGGTGAAGGAGGGGGGGAGGGGAGGCCCCCCCGGAGACGGCAAAGCTTTGGTGACCAGGTGGAGCCCTCTGCTGGTCACTGCTGGTAAAAGCCCTACAAGTCAAATGACCCAGATTGTTTTGGACATTGAGGAAATGGGGCGACGTAAGAACGAGAAGCTCAGAGGAGGAAGAGGAAGGAAACCTTCACTTCACACCAGCTGAACTTTAGATTCTTTAGTTACCAAGAACTTTGTTTTAAGAGTAATAGAGTAAGACTTTACTCAAACCCACTGTAGTTACTCTTTATAAGTTATAAGCATCTCAAAAGTTCACCTCAGAAGAGTTTTAACCAACGATGTCAAACTTACAGAAAGATAACTAGTAACTTGTTAAAGTTACTGTGTTAATGACGGTAAATAGGGGTTTATATAGCATTAGCATTAGCTGAGGTGCTAGCGCTGTGTGGGTCAAGGAGGAAGATGCTCTACAGTCTGGATCCTCCGTCACCAGATCAGCTTTTAACAAACTCCTGATCAGAAAATTCTTCGAAGTGGAATGAAGATTAAAGAAAATAAAGAATTACAGCTTTTAATTTGTAAAAACAACAGGATGTTCTTTCAGTGAAGCAATGACTTTATGATTTTATTTGGTTTTGTATTTGAATCGAACTGGGTTTTTTGTGTGTCATTTCTTCTCGTTTGTGGCTTTTATATAAAAAAAAAAAAAAAAATGAAGGAGGTGAAAACAGGAAGGAGGGCGAGTTTCCAAACGTTTCAGCTCCTCCGCAGAGGAAGCTCACAGTTCTCAGTTCTCAGAAAACCTCTGGTGGAGCTTCAGACCTCCGTCCTGGATATGGAGAAGCTCCTCCTGGTTGACGTTCCTCCTGCTTGCTGCTCCTCCTGGTTGCTGCTCCTCCTGGTTGAAACTCCAGTTTGTTCTTCAGATGCTGGAAAACAAACCCTCAAAGTTCTTCAACATTTGAGAAGTGATGAAAAGTCGGTATTTTTGGTTGGTCCTCCAGAGGCCCCGCCCCCCACAGTCTGAGGCCCCGCCCCCCCACAGTCTGAACACCGCTTCACACATTAGTCCCGGTGAGGGTCAGCGGTTCGACCCCCATCTAAAGGAAGGCACAGGGGAGGGGAAGAGGGCTGAGCAAGGCACTACAGCGAGGCGTTCAGGTACAATCCGACACCACAACGTCCGAGTCCAAGGACCAAGTGCAAGACGGCCGTCATTGTCCTCCTCTCGTCTCCGTGGTGTCTTCTTCCCGGACGGCAACGTTCGGTCAGAGCGACGGAGACGAGTCGACTCTGTGAGGCAGCGAGGGACGGATCGGAGGAAGACGAGGACGTCTGTGTGCACAGAAAGTGGCAAAAAAACATGTGTAAGTACGTCGCCATGGAGACCAAACAACTAGTCAGGTTGCCATGGAGACCAAACAACCAGGAAACGACTGCAGTGAGGGTGGTACCTGTTGGGGCCGGCGACCGGGGCCACGGCGCCATGGGGCAGTTTGGTGCTGGAGGCGGGGCCTGGCTGAGGGGGCGGGGCCAGAGGGCGGGGCTTCCGGGGCACCACAGGTTTGAGTGGAAGAGAAACCTGTGGAGAGAGAGAGAGAGAGAGAGAGAGAGAGAGAGAGAGAGAAGAAAAAAAAAGTTCTCTCAGGACAATTGCAGGACGGAACTGGATGGGCTAGCTGGTTAGCATGCTAACGGGAATCACAACAGGAAGTGACATCACGACATCACGTCAATCATCATCATCATCAGCAATCACAGGACGCCAATCGCCCGATCATCAAAACTCACCCCCACCCCCGGGGCTAATTGATTTCTACACGCTAACGGCTAGCAGCTAGCGGCACGCGGAGCCGTACCTGTGCAGGTGCGACGGGGTTGGGGGGGAGGGGCTTGTTTGGCGGAGCTGGTCGATGCGCCAGAAGCTGGACGGGTTAGTGAGGGTGAGGAGAGGAAGGAGAGGAAGAGCAAAGCTTCAGTAGCAGAACAGAACTCACAGGTGTGTTTAATTTTGAAAATCTCAGCAAACCAGGAAGTAAATGCTTAAGAGCTTATACGGAGCTCAAGATGGAATTCAAACAGGTGAGCGTCGTTGGGGGGAGGGGCTACAGGTGAGTGTACCTGGTCAGAGCAGGGGGTGGAGGGGGGGTTGGGGGGCAGAGGCTTGGTGGGCGGAGCTGGGCGCTCTTTAACCGGCTGAAGCGGCAGCAGAGATAAAAGTGAGAAGAAGTCAGTGTTAGCACAGCGCGGCATGCTGGGAAATCCTCCAAAACCTGCTGACATCAACGTTTTCACCACAAAGATGGTTAAAAAAAACAAAACAAAAAAAACGCTGAGGAAGGTCGAACTCATCCAGAGTCACAGACGAAAGACTGTAAACAAATTATTTGAGGAAAAGAAAAACTGCTGATTCATGCTAAGATGACATCATGCTAACAGGTTTGTTAATAAGTTCAACGCGTTTCTGTTGTAGGTTACAGGGTGTGTGTGTGTGTGTGTGTGTGTGTGTGTGTGTGTGGACTTGTTAGCAAACAGTCTAGCACAGAAACGAGCACAGAAGCTAGCATATGTTAGCACAGAAGCTAGTTAGCGTGGCACTTAGCTTGCGTGCAGCGCTCAGGTGGGGTTACCTGTGGCGGAGGTTTTAGGGCGGGGTCGGGGGGGAGTGGCTTAGTGGGAGGAGCAGGTCTGTCATGAACCTGATTGGAGAGAAAAGAGCTGAAACATGCGCGGCAGAGACGGAGGTCAAAGGTGAAGGAAGGCTGCTGGCCTTAACGAGCTGTAGTTCTTAACGAGTTAACAAGTTAACGAGCTGTAGTTCTTAACGAGCAGTAGCTCTTAATGAGTTAACGAGCTGTAGCTCTTAACAAGCTGCAGTTCTTAACTAGCTAACGATCTGTAGTTCTTAACGAGCTCTCGAAGTCAACGAGCTGTAGTCTCTCCTGCTGCTCAGGTTGCCGTGGTTACCTCTTTGAGGGGCGGGGTCGCAGGGAGGTCCGGGTTCGGGTTCAGGTGGTATCGGAGGGGTCGGACCTGCTCGCCGTTCCGGCCGTCCACGCGCTCCGTCGCCGGCGTCCTGCAGCGGGAAGTCACCGGGTCAGGAACCACAAACAGAAGCTACAGCGGGAGGACGCCATTACCCACAATCCCCTCTGTCCTGACCCGCCATAACCCACAACCCCCTCTGTCCTGACCCGCCATTACCCACAACCCACTTTGTCCCGACCCGCCATTACCCACAATCCCCTCTGTCCTGACCCGCCATTACCCACAACCCACTTTGTCCCGACCCGCCATTACCCACAATCCCCTCTGTCCTGACCCGCCATTACCCACAATCCCCTCTGTCCTGACCCACTGGGACTTCACACCACAGGGGACCAGGTACCTGCAGAGGTAGGCGGGGCCAAAGGCAATGCCCCACCCCTCACAGTCAGCCACACTGCATTGTGGGTAAAAAGACAAAAGCCACTCTTATTTAATGGATTTTTAAGTTGCCCCACACACACACACACACACACACACACACACACACACACACACACACACACACACA
>NC_137657.1:27988489-28048489 GCF_963422515.1 Blennius ocellaris | reverse complement strand
GTGGCTGTGATGTAGTTGAGGTGTAATCAAGGTGTCATGGAGGTGTAGTTGAGGTGTAGTTGTGGTGTAGTTGAGGTGTAATCAAGGTGTCATGGAGGTGTAGTTGAGGTGTAATCAAGGTGTCATGGAGGTGTAGTTGAGGTGTAGTTGTGGTGTAATCAAGGTGTCATGGAGGTGTAGTTGAGGTGTAATCAAGGTGTCATGGAGGTGTAGTTGAGGTGTAATCAAGGTGTCATGGAGGTGTAGTTGAGGTGTAGTTGAGGTGTAATCAAGGTGTCATGGAGGTGTAGTTGAGGTGTAGTTGTGGTGTGGAGGTCCTCACATGACGAGCTGGGCGTTGTCGTGACGGAGGCGGGGCAGCAGCTCCCGGGTCCTCCAGGACAGGAAGTTGTTGAGGGTGTCAGTCGGACTCTTCTCCACGCGGATCTTGTCCCGGTCGCTCCAGATCTCCAGGCCGGTCAGCGCCACGCGGACGTTCAGCGGCCGGTAGAACTGGAACACACCGGAACGTCAGGAACACGGGAACCTCCGCGTCACAGGAAGCTGGGGGGGAGGGGGGGGGGGGGGGGGGGGCGGAGCCTCACCCAGTCCACCTGATTGGCCACATCCAGCATGCGGTAGATGATGGTCTTATTGTTCTTCTGGTAGTTCAGGAACTGAGGACAGAAGCCGGACGAACTCCCATCAAAATTCACCAAAACATTTTAATCAACTTTACGAAAACATGAACTTAAATATCGGCTTCAGATTATTATAATTTAATTGGTTGTTTGTATTTAACTAAAAGCCACAGAAAAAAAAGAAGAATCAACGTAATTCGGTTCAAACAACTCCAGTCACACACACACACACACACACACACACACACACACACACACACACACACACACACACACACACACACACACACACACACACACACACCTCCTGATGATCCACCACCAGCACCAGCTCGATGTATTTGGTCTCAGACAGAATGTCTCTCCTCGTCTGCACAACAACACAACAAGAATCAACGGTTACTCTCAGGAAAGTACTTTTCCAGTTACACACCAGGGAAAAGTTACAAGGTCGGTGACCGTTCATAGTTACTTCCTGTGGAGTTACTTTACTGGCAACCGCAAATAAAAAATCAAAGCTGTTTGCCACATTACTTCAGTTTCCACGACCGACAAGCTTTGATGTTTATAAAAAAAAAAGAAGAAAAAGTTCAAAGGATGCTAATGCTAAAGCTAACTCGGCCAGTCAGACAGGAACTTGGCAACAGAAAGTAACTGTAACTGTAACTAATTACACCTGATAGCACGTTAGTCACGGCGCCGTGCTGCCGAGGTGAACGAATCAAACTCACCCGGTGTGTGACTCTGTGGCTCGTGGGGGCGGGGCTGTGCGACACCCCGCAGCCCGCCGCGCCGTCGCCCCCCAGGGGGCTGGTGGAGAACAGCAGGTGCATCCCCTCCTCTTCGTCTCCTCCTCCTCCTCCTCCTCCTCCTCCGCTGCCTCCTCCTCCACTCTCTCCACCTCCTCCCTCCTCCTCCGCCTGCGGGGGCGGGTGCTGGGGGTCCTGAGGCTGCAGCTCGAAGCTCAGGGTGGAGTTCAGAGCAACCACGCCCCTGCAGGAGGAAAACAGTTTAGATCACCATGACAACCGGACTGTGGCGCATCTGGGCGAGAGCAGCCGCGGAGAAAGTAACTAGATTACTCTTTAAGAAATGGGATGGAAAATCTTTCTTACAGCTAATCTCTACTGAAGATGCGGTAATAAAAAGTAGTAACTAGTAACTAGTAACTAATGTGTGTGTCACTTCCTGTTCTGAATGAACGTGTTGTTCATTCCCGAGAGCTCGACCTTTGACCTGGAGCGGCTCGCTTCACGTGAGCCGAGAAATAAACCCGCTAATCCGGCCGGCGCTATGTGTGTGTGTGTGTGTGTGTGTGTGTGTGTGTGTGTGTGTGTGTGTGTGTGTGTGTGTGTGTGTGTGTGTCTCACCGCAGGCCGGAGCAGGTACTCAGAGCCACCCTGGACTGAGGGAACCCTCGCACGTTGCCGTGGTAATAGCAGTGAGTCTGCAGGTCACACACAGACAACAGTTAGCGGCGGTGGCGGCGGGACGGACGGCGCCCGAAGGCGTCGCGATGCGTTCAGGGACTCACCACGGTGTCGGCCGTCACGGACACCCCGGTGCCGTTGGGCAGGTAGTAGAAGACGTTGGGCGGTTTGGGCAGCAGGTCGCTGGAGGGACGACACGGGGTTTAACCAGGTGGGGGGGGGGGGGGGGGGGGGGGGGGGGGGTAATCAGAGTACTTTACTCGAGTAAAAGTACTTTGTCGGTGTTCAATTTGTACAGTCTGGGTGTTGCTATTAAAAGGGACTCACTGGTTCTTCTCCAGGTCCAGCAGGAAGAGCCGCCCCCCCACCTCCAGCCCGCCTTGCAGCCGGTCCGGGTGTCCGTCCTGAGAACAGAGAACGTCCAGGAAGGTTGGGAGTTTGAAGACCTCCTGCCAGAAAACGAGCAGCTCAAACAGGAAGTCGGTCTTCACGTTAATTTGGAATAAAAAAAAAAGAAAAATATACATAAACGACAAAACTATGGTAGAAACAGGAAACTGACCACATGGTGGTGCCCCCACAGTCCAGAAACCAACTTCAGTCCAGTTTGATCCAGTGCAGAAACCAATTTCACTCCAGTTTGAAATAGTTCAGAAACCGACTTCACTCCAGTTTGAGCCAGTTCAGAAACCAACTTCAGTCTAGTTTGAACCAGTCCAGAAACCAACTTCAAACCACGTTAGAACTAGTTCATAAACCAGTTTGAAACCACTTTAGAACCAGTTTAGAAACCAACTTCAAACCACTTTAGAGCCAGTTCATAAACCACTTTAGAGCCAGTTCATAAACCAGTTTGAAACCACTTTTGAACCAGTTTAGGAACCAACTTCAAACCACTTTAGAGCCAGTTCATAAACCAGCTTCAAACCACTTTAGAGCCAGTTCAGAAACCACTTTGAAACCACTTTAAAACCAGTTTAGAAACCAACTTCAAACCACTTCAGAACCAGCTCCGAAACCAGAGCCATGGCGATACAAATCAATAAAATTAAATTTCTTCAAAATAAAATAGCTTTAAGATTAAAAAAAAAAAAAAAAAAGGGGGGAAATGTCAGCTTGTCCACATTGATTTACAGTCGGTCTTCACGTTAGTTTGGAATTAAAAAAAAAAAAAGTATATATATATATATACGACAAAACTATGGTAGAAACAGAAAATTGTCCACATGGTGGTGCCCCCGTCCCCCCTACCCCCCATCCCCCCACCAGCCCCCCTGGGGCCTAATGAATAATAAATAAAGTCAGAAACTTCTATTGAAACTCCCCGCCGTCACTTCCTGTTCTCTCTCTCTCCCTGTAGGAAGTGGGCGGGGCCGGGGGCCACGTGCCCCCCCCCAATCAGGGCGGCTTCCCGCGTGTGACTGGAGAGCGTCTCTCTACTTCCTGTCCGCCGCCGGCCCGACAGGAAGTGGGGCGGGCGACTGGCCGCCATGACGGCACGTTCCCTGCGGATGGAACACGTGTCACGCAGGACGTACCACCTTCAACCGGGAGAAACGGCTCCGGAAGGTTCCGCGGGGACCCCCGACACTCAGGAGGCTCCGGGCTCCAGCAACTTTCTTATTGAGGGGGGGCTCAGAATGTCAAGTGTCCAGCGGGGGTGGCAGCGGCGAGTCGGACTCACTGCTCCACCTGCTGGTACACGGCGGGATTACACCACGGAGCCGTGTGAGGCTAGCTGCTTAGCTTGATAGCTGCTTAGCTTGTTAGCTGTTGTCGACTGTCTTTTTGTTTTATCAGATTGTAACGTCAACATGTGTGCACACACACACACACACACATTGAAGTATGATGTCATCATCATCATTCTTTAATCAGGAACATTCTGGAAACAGCAGAAAATTCCCCTCTGAGGCGTGTTTGTTTTCCCCACCCTCACTGTGCTGCAGCAGGATGTGTGTGTGTGTGTGTGTGTGTGTGTGTGTGTGTGTGTGTGTGTGTGTGTGTGTGTGTGTTAGCTGAGTCACGTCAGGCTCACAGAGTCAAACTGGAGTCCTGCAGACCAGGAGCCTGGCGGGAGGCGGTCCACGCCGGTCCGAGAGGCGACAGGAAGTTTCAAATTAAGAGACAAACTTTCTCCGATCAGCCAGGAGGAAGAACACGTGAGGTTCTAACCAGGGCTTCTGAACCTGGGGTTTTCTTTTGCATGCCTTTTTCACCGGTTGCTAAGCAACGACATTTCGTTGCCAGTTCCTCACTGTGCGATGACAATAAAGAAAGTCTAAATCTAAGTCTAGGACTGGATCTGAGCTGAAGACGGAGGGTTTTGATAGATAAACTAGATCATTTGTGGTAGATAATCGCAAAACGTGATGTCAGAAGTGGGATTCGAACCCACGCCTCCAGGGGAGACTGCGACCTGAACGCAGCGCCTTAGACCGCTCGGCCATCCTGACAGTAGGAGTGCACTGGTTCAGGTTCAGACCCCTTCCTACTGTAGTTGGGATTCTGATCCAGATTCAGGACCGGTCTCAGACCTGGTTCAGGTTTGGTTTCTCAGGTATTTCAGTGTGAATTCAAAGGCGTTTCCCTGGTTGTTGAGCTGGTTTGAGTCACAAAGCGTCACTGGTTTGTCCACTGGTTCTTCTCAGGCGTGAATGACGTTCTAGACACAGTAGTTCTGGGGTTCTGACGGGTTCTGGGTTCTCCTGTTCAGACCTCCTCTTCTCCCCCCACATGGCAGACTTTCATTCAGACTTTCTCCTCCGGAGCGTTTCCTCCCGGCCGGGTGGAGTCGAGCTGCTCAGGAGGGCGGAGGCTTCCAGGAAATGACCTCAGAGGCGCTGTCAGCTGCACAGGAAGTGGCGGTCCAGTAACACCTCCTCCTCCTCCTCCTCCACCCCTCAGATCCAACGGTTCCTCAGGAAGCTCCTGGTGAACGTTCAGCACTCCAGCTTCCTTCCTCTCAAACAGCCGCCGCCGCCACCTCCTCCTCCTCCTCCTCCACCTCCTCCTCCCTTTTCGCAGTAACATCAAGAATCAACCCATCCAACCTCCTCCACCTGTTTCTGCTCGGCAAATCTCTCGCCAACAGGTCTCAGGTATATTTAACTCACCTTGCAACACGCTGCCCTCGGTCACGTAACCATAGCAACATAGTGGAACTTTTTTTTTTTTTTTTTTTTAAGTGTATCAAATGAGGATAGGAAGTGTCTGCGTGTAGTTCCGGTCCTCACCTGCAGCGCTTCAGACAGGCTCCGCCTCCTCCCGTCCACCAGGATGAAAGGCGTCGTCCTGCCCAGCAGGGGGCGCCGCCTGCCGTCCACACCTGAGGACACAGACGTCAACTCAGCAGGACAGAACTGGTTCAGAGAAAGTGTGGAGCGTAAAATCTCTATTTAAAAGAAAAAAACTACAGTTACGCTTGTTAAGACATTAAATAAAAGTTGACTATTTCCCAACTTTTTTTGTATTGGATTTGTAAAACCTGGATTCTAAAAGCCCCTCGTGTTTGTTTTCTTTGTTAGAAGTTGCTTAAATTAAGAAAAGATAAATATAAATCAACGATAGCGCGTGTATACTTGGTCGCCTTGTGAGCTGTTAACGCTCCAGGTGTTACAGACAGATCCGTAACCGTCACATTTGGTGTCCAGGTTCGGTTGGAGTCCCTGAATCTGACGGGTTACGGGTTCCTCTGTAACACCTGGGGGCCCCGGTCCCCTTACCTGTCCCCGAGGCGGCGGCGGTCAGTGTGTCGGTCCGGTGCGGAGCCGGGAGTTCTTCCCCCTGCGGTGCGTTCAGGGACCTGCAGGCCGTGAAGGCAGCACGGCCGCTGAGCAGCAGCAGCGGCAGCAGCAGCATCAGCGGCGGCGGGACTCGGAGTCTCGCGCTCATCCTCCCTGCGTCACCGGCAACAGGTCGCCGTTCTGCGCGCGTCCCCGTCCCCGGTTACCTCGCCGTGACCGAGCGCCGGGAGACGCTCCGCCGGAACTCCATGACGCTTCTTCCCACAGACACGCCGCGGGTCGGGGGGGAAGTGTCCGGGAGTTCCGCCGCAGTCCCCGGGTCCGACTCAGACTCCGACTCCGACTCCGGACCGTTATGTTGCGCAGCTCCTGCGACGGGAAACTCCGGGCGGCGGCGGCGGCGGAAGGAGTGAGAGTCCCGGAGTGAGTGCGGAGGACGGGGGAGCGGCGGAAGGACTGAGTCCGGGAGTGAGTGCGGAGGACCGGGGGAGCGGCGGGCGGTTCGCTCCGCGCAGAGAGGCCTCGAACGCGGCTCATTAACGGAGGACCCCGGGACCACCCGTGTTTATACCGGAGCTCCCGCAGACGTCATCGAACCGAGTGAAGCTCGGGGAACACGCGAGCGGGACACCGGAAGTTTCTTCAAAATAACATAATAATAATAAAAAAAAACAACAACTTTGACGTTTGATCGAACTGAATTGTCAAATTCAGTAAAAATAAATGTAAAATGTATAAAAAAAAAAAAGAAAAGTCAAATATATTTTGTCAATTTATTTAATTAAGTCCTAATCTCCAGAATGATTTAATAATTATGATAATAGTTGATAATAATGTCACCAACTAAACTAGCTAACTGAATTAAAGGCTAGCATTAGCGACTAATGCTAATGTGCCTCGTCACAGTGAGTTTCTGTGATTCCAAATGTGAAAGTGGAACATCAGAGATCAGAAATCTCCCAGGGCTTCTTTCACCCTTTTCATTAATTATATTATTATAAAGCGATGATGTTTTACTTTGAAAATCCTGACCGGATGCAGTTTCTCCAAAACACACAACTGGTTTGCATGACTTCAAAAGACATTTTTATTGACTTTCATTCATTTTATGTTTACACACACACACACACACACACACACACACACACACACACACACACACACACACACACACACACACACACACACACACACACACACACACACACACACACGCTGAAGTGTGATGTCATCTTCAGCTCCTACAATCAGAAACAGAGAACCTGTTTACACAACACAAGTCACAGAGAGAAAACAGAACAAAGACAAAAATAAAAACACAGAATAATTGTCAGATGGTGAAGCAGCAAGCAATGTTGTTGTTTGGCCGTGTTGTTGTTATCATCGTGTCGTGCTGTTGTGTTAGTGTCACTGTTGTTGTGTTGTTGTCACTGTGTTTTTGTTATTGCTATGCCACGTGGTTGTCACTGTGTCATGTTGTTGTTTTTGTGTTGTTACTGTGTTGTGTTGTTTTTGTTGTTGTCACTGTGTCTTGTTGTTGTTTTTGTGTGGTTGTCATTGTGTTGTGTTGTTTTTGTGTGATTGTTACTGTGTCGTGTTGTTGTTTTTGTGTTGTTACTGTGTCGTGTTGCTGTTTTTGCGTGGTTGTCACTGTGTTGTGTTGTTGTTTTGTGTTGTCACTGTGTTGTGTTGTTGTTTTTGTGTTGTTGTCACTGTGTCTTGTTGTTTTCGTGTGGATGTCACTGTGTCGTTTTGTTGTTTTTGTGTGGTTGTCACTGTGTCGTGTTGTTGTTTTGTGTGGTTGTCACTGTGTTGTGTTGTTTTTGTGTTGTCACTGTGTCGTGTTGTTGTTTTTATGTTATTACTGTGTTGTGTTATTGTCACTGGGTTGTTGTCATTGTGTTGTGTCATTGCTGTGCCGTGTTTATGTTGTAGCAGTGTTGTGTAGTTATGTTCTTGTGTTGTTGTTTTGTTGTGGTCTTGTAGCAGTGTTGTAGTTGTGTTGTTGTTTTGTGTTGTGGTTGTGTTGCGGTCTCATTGTAGGTCTAGTTATTTTCTTGTGGTTGTTCCATCATGTTGTTGCTGTTGTTGTTGTGTCTGGTTGTGTTGTTGCTGTGTCCTATTGTTGCTGTGTCATGTTGTATTGTCATGTTGTTGTTATTGTGGTGTTATTGTCATGCTGTTGTTGCTTTATCATGTTGTTGTTGTTGCTGTGTCCTATCATTGTTGCTGTGTCGTGTTGTATTGTCATGTTGTTGTTTTGTCATGTTGTTGTTATTGTGTAATGCTGTTGTTGTTGCTTTATCATGTTTTTATTGTTGCTTTATCATGTTGTTGTTGTTGCTGTGTCATGTTGTTGTTGTTGTTGTTGTGTTCTAGCGAAGTGGAAGAATGAAAAGGAAGAAGGTCAGTGTTTCCAGCCGGTAATCACATCATGTGACGCCGCACTCGTTTCTGCACAGTTTGCACACCCTCAACTGCCCCGCTGCAGATTAGCTACGGTCACCATGGTTACTGCCAGCCTGACGCTCTGAAGTCCAGTCCAGAAACCAACAGCACTCCAGTTTGATCCAGTTCAGAAACTAACTTCACTCCAGTTTGAACCAGTTCAGAAACCAACAGCACTCCAGTTTGAACCAGTTCAGAAACCAACTTCACTCCAGTTTGAACCAGTTCAGAAACTAACTTCACTCCAGTTTGAACCAGTTCAGAAACCAACTTCACTCCAGTTTGTTCCAGTCACGAAACTAACTTCAAAGCACTTTACAGCCAGTTCATAAACCAGTTTGAAACCGACTTCAAACCACTTCAGAGCCAGTTCATAAACCAGTTTGAAACAACCTTAGAAACCTGCTCCCCACCACTTTAGAAACCAGCTTCAAACCACTCTAGAACCAGTTTGAAACAGTTTGAAACCACTTCAGAACCAGTTAAGAAACCAACTTCAAACCACTTTAGAAACAGTTTACAAACCAACTTCAAACCACTTTAGAAACCAACTTCAAACCACTTTAGAGCCAGTTCAGAAACCAGTTTGAAACCACTTTAGAAACCAGCTCCAAACCACTTTAGAACCAGTTCAGAAACCAGAGCCACGGAGACACAAACCAATAAAATTACATTTCTTCAAGATAAAATAGCTTTAAGATAAAAAAAGATGCCGTTTTAAATCTTAAAATGGAGGAAATGTCAGCTTGTCCACATTGATTTACACTGTATTTTCCTCAGAGGCTTTTATTCACTATATTCATGCAGGGTTGGTTACAAATGTCTGAGAAAAACACAGAGGAGGAGGAACGATGACACAATAAACTACTTTACTTAAACAACATGTATTTACATTTACGTGTGAAGCTTCATGGAGCCACTAATAATAATAATAATTTATAATAGAGATGTGCTGATCATTATTCCATGTTTTCATCCTCTCAGCTTCTTTCACTCATTCACCACCCCTCCACCCTCCACCTCTCCACCCTCCACCCCTCCACCCTCTGCTGCTCCGCTATAAGGCTCTTACATTAATCTGTTCCCAGATCAGATTTACTGCCGCTCACAGGGTTTCAACTGTGTGTGTGTGTGTGTGGACTGGTGTTAATTACAGTTGTGAGGGCCATAATCGGTTTACACACACACACACACACACACACACACACACACACACACACACACACACACACACACACACACACACACACACACACACACACACACACACACACACACACACACACACACACACACACACACACACACACATTCTCTTGGTGCTCCTCATCAGCAAAAATTAATGAATGGTTTATTTTTACATCTTTACAGGTCAGATTCGGGTTCAAGTTAACTGTGTGTGCGTGTGTGTGTGTGTGTGTGTGTGTGTGAGGACCATTGTGTTTCCCATTGCAGGTGTGTTTTAAGTGACAAAACCAGGGATTAGGTCAAAGGTCACACCTAGGCTGCCAGGAGGGTCATGGTTAGGCACACAAATGTGTGTGTGTGTGTGTGTGTGTTAATGCGATTAAGTGTGTGCTTCCTCATTACTTCAGCAAAGCAAATGACATCACTGCGTGTGTGTGTGTGTGTGTGTGTGTGGGGGGGGGGTTTCTGCACTGCCTTCTCTTCTTGCTCAACATCTGACGACGTTAGATAAACGCAGGATTTTCAAAAACACACTCTCGTGTGTTGAAATGAAGCGTTGGCAGATGTCGCTCTCTGCTGGTTCACTGTGTGTACTACACCCAACCAGACGCCCTCCGAGGACCCCGGCGTGACCTTTGACCTCTCACCCACGTCGTCGCCGTGCAGGTCGAAGCTGGACGGTGTATTTCAAGGCGGAGCCGGTGGTCCTCAGGAGGCGGGGCCATCGTGGAGACTCCGCCCACTTATCTGAGGAGCCAATCAGAAGGCCGGAGCGAGGGGGACGTTGAGGTGCTGTATATTGTGTTATATTATTAGTAGTACATCATATTATACATATATAGGCTGTATATTACGTTAATCCCGGACTATGCTACGCTAGTCTTGGATTATTTCCCGCTATTACACGATCATGGTATAATCTCACACTGAGCTGTCGTGTTGGCGGGACTCGAGCGGGCGTCAAACTGAAAAAAACTTCGAGAAGTTTGAGAGGAAGCGTCGTCGTCGTCCGGTCAGACGTCCATATTTCCCAGCTGCCCTGAATGCAACACGAACGCAGAGTCTCTGAATGGGACACAGAAACAAAAAATGAGTTTCCATCGTCGTCGCCCCGTTTGGACGACGGCCAGAGTCTGAGAGGAAACCTGATCCCGCCGGTCGGCAGGTCGGACCCCCGAGGGGGAGGGGGGGGGGTCTCCTACCTGTAAGCCCCGCCCCTTCCTGCGGCGAGGAAGCCCAAGTGCTCTGGGTGAGAGGTCGCTGAGAGCAGAGGAATCTGAGGAATCCGCAGAATGACTGGAAGCAGGAGGCAAGTCTGAACCGGTCCGGTAGACCTCCACCACGCTGGAGTCATAGAGACCTGGACCCCCCCCCAGCCAGTAGACCTCCACCACGCTGGAGTCATAGAGACCTGGACCCCCCCCCCAGCCAGTAGACCTCCACCACGCTGGAGTCAGAGACCTGGAACCCCCCCCCCAGCCAGTAGACCTCCACCACGCTGGAGTCATAGAGACCTGGGCCCCCCCAGCCAGTAGACCTCCACCACGCTGGAGTCATAGAGACCTGGACCCCCCCCCAGCCAGTAGACCTCCACCACGCTGGAGTCATAGAGACCTGGACCCCCCCCCCAGCCAGTAGACCTCCACCACGCTGGAGTCATAGAGACCTGGAACCCCCCCCCAGCCAGTAGACCTCCACCACGCTGGAGTCATAGAGACCTGGAACCCCCCCCCAGCCAGTACACCTCCACCGCACTGGAGTCATAGAGACCTGGAACCCCCCCAGTCAGTAGACCTCCACCACGCTGGAGTCATAGAGACCTGGAACCCCCCCCAGCCAGTAGACCTCCACCGCGCTGGAGTCATAGAGACCTGGAACCCCCCCCAGTCAGTAGACCTCCACCGCACTGGAGTCATAGAGACCTGGAACCCCCCCAGCCAGTAGACCTCCACCGCGCTGGAGTCATAGAGCCCTGGAACCCCCCCAGTCAGTAGACCTCCACCGCGCTGGAGTCATAGAGACCTGGAACCCCCCCCAGCCAGTAGACCTCCACCGCGCTGGAGTCATAGAGACCTGTACCCCCCCCAGTCAGTAGACCTCCACCGCACTGGAGTCATAGAGACCTGGAACCCCCCCCAGCCAGTAGACCTCCACCGCGCTGGAGTCATAGAGACCTGTACCCCCCCCCAGTCAGTAGACCTCCACCGCACTGGAGTCATAGAGACCTGGAACCCCCCCCAGCCAGTAGACCTCCACCACGCTGGAGTCATAGAGACCTGGACCCCCCCCAGTCAGTAGACCTCCACCACGCTGGAGTCATAGAGCCCTGGAACCCCCCCAGCCAGTAGACCTCCACCACGCTGGAGTCATAGAGACCTGGACCCCCCCCCCCCAGCCAGTAGACCTCCACCGCGCTGGAGTCATAGAGACCTGGAACCCCCCCCAGTCAGTAGACCTCCACCGCACTGGAGTCATAGAGACCTGGAACCCCCCCAGCCAGTAGACCTCCACCACGCTGGAGTCATAGAGCCCTGGAACCCCCCCAGCCAGTAGACCTCCACCACACTGGAGTCAGGGGGACCTGGAACCCCCCAGGTCTGAAGCCCAGGTACCGGGTGGGACTGAAGACTCAGTATTTGTGTGTATGTTTGTGTATTCGTGTGTATGTTTGTGTATTTGTGTGTGTTTGTGCAAGTGTGTGTATGTTTGTGTATTTGTGTGTGTGTGTATGCATGTGTGTATTCATGTGTGTGTGTGTGTATGTACGTGTATTTGCGTATGTGTGTGTGTATGTGTGCCAATGTGTATTTGTGTATTTGTGTGTGTGTGTATATATATGTGCCAGTGTGTATTTGTGTGTGTGTGTGTGTGTGTGTATTGCTGTATTTGCATGTGTGTGTATGTATGTGTGCCAACGTGTATTTGTGTGAGTGTGTATTTGTGTGTGTGTGTGTTTGTATATTTGCATGTGTGTATGCATGTGTGCCAGTGTGTATTTGTGTGTGTATGTTTGTGTATTTGTGTGTGTGTGTGTGCATGTTTTGTGAATGTGTGTCTTTGTGTATTTGCGTGTGTTTGTATGTATGTGTGCCAAAGTGTATTTGTGTGCGTGTACATTTAGGTACGTCTCTGCGTGAGTGTATACGAGTGTGTAACTTTGTGTCATGTGATTGTTGTGTGTGTATAGTTGAGTGTACATTTCTGTGTGTGTATGTGTGTGTGATTAGTTGCATGTTGCTGTGTGTGTGTGTAAATATATGTGTCCTGATATGTGTGTGTGTGTGTGTGTGTGTGTGTGTGTGTGTGTGTGTGTGTGTGTGTGTGTGTGTGTGTGTGTGTGTGAGGGAGCGGCCCTGCAGCTCGTTGACTCAGCTGGACTCGCAGCGATAAACAACAGAAAGTAACTGAAGCTTTGTTTTTCTCGTCTCGCAGCTTTTAGCCTCGTTTGACGTTTAAAATATAAAAAAACCTAAACTACAAAGAGACTTAAACTACAAAGAGACTTAAACTACAAAGATAATTAAACTATAGAGACTGAAGCTACAAAAACAAACTACAAAGAGAATTAAACTACAAAGAGACTTAAACTACAAAGATAATTAAACTACAGAGAGTGAAGCTACAAAAACAAACAGACTTAAACTACAAAGAGACTTAAACTACAAAAATTATTAAACTATAGAGTGAAGCTACAAAAACAAACAGACTTAAACTACAAAGAGACTTAAACTACAAAGAGACTTAAACTACAAAGATAATTAAACTATAGAGTGAAGCTACAAAAACAAACTACGAACAGAATTAAACTGCAAAGAGACAAACTATAAAAAAAACTTAAACTAGAAAGATAATTAAACTATAGAGAGTGAAGCTACAAAAACAAACTACAAAGAGAATTAAGCTACAAAGAGACTTAAACTACAAAGATATTTAAACTATAGAGTGAAGCTACAAAAACAAACTATGAACAGAATTAAACTACAAAGAGACTTAAACTACAAAGAGACTTAAACTACAAAGATAATTAAACTACGAAGAGACTTAAACTACAAAGATAATTAAACTATAGAGTGAAGCTACAAAAACAAACTACGAACAGAATTAACCTGCAAAGAGACAAACTAAAACTACAAAGATAATTAAACTATAGAGACTGAACACAAATTGCAAAGAAACTTAAACTACAAAGAGACTTAAGCTATGAGGAGTTAGACAACAAAGATAATTAAACTACAGTGAGACCTAAACCACAAAAAACTTTTAGTAACAAAAGACAATGAAACTACCGGGAAACTACGAGCACAGAGACGTAAAACTCCACGCAGAGAAAAGAAAGACACTCAAAACATTTAAAACTACAAAACCACATAAAAATGTGACATAAAAACTGATAAGACGTGAAAATTGGGTGGAGTTTGAGTTGTTGGGCGACAAAGAGCTGATTCTGACTGCAGCTGCGCGCGTGTGTGTGTGTGTGTGTGCGCGCGCGTGTGTGTGTGTGAAGCAGTGAATCCTCCCTCACTCTCCTCTCGGACAGTTTGCGTGTCGCTGCGGTTTTGCGGGTTTTTCCTCCAGTTTTTGCGGGTCGATCGTCTCCACATGGACACCAAGGTGAGAGCCGCGGGGCTGTGGTCCTGGGGGGGTCCTAGGGGGGTTATAAGGGGGGGTCCTAGGGGGGGTCCTAGCAGGTCCGGACGGACCGGATTGTCCGCACGTCGTGTTTCCTCCGCTCCGGTGTTTCGGTTCATCTGGTTTCCCTGTTAACTGGTGACCGACGCTGTTTCGCAGCAGCTGTTGAAAAGCGCAGAGAAAAGCTGGCGAGCCGCGTTTCGCTGCGTTCGAGGTGAAGTTTGAAATGTTTGCGACTTTTTATTTGAACACCAGTTGTTTATAGCTACGGCTGCGGACTCCGAAATTAATTGGCCACCAGTTAACAAGGAAGCCAGATTTTCCGAAACACCGGACTGATTCATGAAGCGCAAACTTAAAATCTTTAATACTGATGTTTCCCCCCCCCCCCCCCCCTGAGAATTTACTTTTAATTAATACGGAAGATTAGAGCCACTGCGGGGGAAAAACCCTGAGTTCTGACTTTTCTTCTCAGAATTCTGACTTTTCTTCTCAGAATTCTGACTTTTCTTCTCAGAATTCTGACTTTTCTTCTCAGAATTCTGACTTTCCTTCTCAGAATTCTGACTTTTCTTCTCAGAATTCTGACTTTTCTTCTCAGAATTCTGACTTTTCTTCTCAGAATTCTGAGTTTAAAAGTCAGAATTCTGAGAAAAAATGTCAGAATTCTGAGAAAAACGTCAGAATTCTGAGAAAAAAAGTCAGAACTCAGGGTTTTTTTCCCTTTTCAAAATCTGAGCAGTGAAAGAAACGTGACGTCGGAGGAAAACTCCCTCAACTCGCAATCAAACAGACACACAGAGGTTTTTATTGGAGGACGTCCAGCGTGTCGTTTGTTTTATACTTTTATTTTCCCCAGTCCTACTTTGAAACGTCAAATATTACCAGACCACAGTTACTTTACTGCAGCGGCGACAGGAAACGCAGCAAAGTTCTCCTCAGGCCTGCGTCTGATTGGACGAGGTCGTCTTCTGACTTAAGAAAATAAAGTTCACCTGAAATGTAATAAAAAAAAAAAAAACTAAGCAGAGAGAAACAAGACATACGACGGTAGATAGTTCAAGAGAAATACACCTTTATTTTTGCATTTTAAAGTTGATTAAAGACGTTTGAGTGTCACTTTGTTTGACCCGAGGCGTCCCTCAGGGCTCCGCCCCTCTGGTCTCCGCCCCTCTAGGCTCCGTCGTCCCTCAGGTCTCCGTCCCTCAGGTCTCCGCCCCTCTAGGCTCCGTCGTCCCTCAGGTCTCCGTCCATCAGGGCTCCGCCCCTCTAGGCCCCGTCCCTCAGGGCACCGCCCCTCTAGGCCCCGTCCCTCCGGGCTCCGCCCCTCTAGGCCCCGTCCCTCAGGGCTCCGCCCCTCTAGGCCCCGTCCCTCCGGGCTCCGTCGTCCCTCAGGTCTCAGTCGTCCCTCTGGTCTCCGCCCCTCTTGTTTTCACAAGTGTGTGCTTTCAGTACTCGGAGCTGGAGCTGGCGCTCAACACGCTCGTCACCGAGTTCCACAAGGCGGCGGACGACGGGCCCGCCATGGACGCCGCCCAGTTCCAGACCATGGTCTCCAGGCAACTGCCCGCCGTCTCCAAGGTAACCGTGACATCACAGCTCGCCGGGCCAATCGCCACGACAAGCTGGAGCCTTTGACTTTAACTTTGACTTTTACGCGTTTATGTGAGTGAACTGAGAAACATGTGAGGGACGAAATGTCGGCGTTTGAAAGTGGGCGGGGTTTAAAGTGGGCGAGAGGTTCAGGGTCCGAGGACCGACGGGACTCGAGCGGCAGGCGACGAGGAAACGGATCCAGATGTGCAGAAACAGATGTGAGAGGATGAAATCATGTCGAAATCATGCAGCCGGAGGACTTTAGAATCCTGAGGGAGTGTTTCAGTGTGTGTGTGTGTGTGTGTGTGTGTGTGTGTGTGCGTGTGTGTGTGTGTTTCATTGTGTGTGCGTGTGTGTGTGTGTTTCACTGTGTGTGTGTGTGTGTGTGTGTGTGTGTGTGTGTGTGTGCGCGCGTGTTTCACTGTGTGCGCGCGTGTTTCACTGTGTGCGCGCGTGTTTCACTGTGTGTGTGTTTCACTGTGTCTGTGTGTGTGTGTGTGTGTGTGTGTGTGTGTGTTTCACTGTGTGTGTGTGTTTGTGTTTCACTGTGTGTGTGTGTGTGTCTGTGTTTCACTGTGTGTGTGTGTGTGTGTGTGTGTGGGTGCGTGTGTGTTTGTGTGTTTCACTATGTGTGTGTGTGTGTGTGGGTGCGTGTGTGTTTGTGTGTTTCACTATGTGTGTGTGTGTGTGTGTGTGGGTGCGTGTGTGTTTGTGTGTTTCACTATGTGTGTGTGTGTGTGTGGGTGCGTGTGTGTTTGTGTGTTTCACTATGTGTGTGTGTGTGTGCAGACGGTGGAGGCGGAGGACGGCCTTGTGGAGCTCCTGCAGCAGATCGGGGTTCAGGCCGATCAGAACGTTTCCTTCGATCACTTCTGGACGCTGATCAACGACCAGGCCGTGCAGCTCTTCGGCGCCACCTACAGGGAGAAGAACGCCAAGTGCAGCTGCCTGCTGCAATGAGTGTGTGTGTGTGTGTGTTTCATGCAAATAAATCAGTTTTTCTACATTAAACTGGGAGCGTATTCTTTGCGAGAAGCTAAAACATTTTCTTTAATTTTAGTCTTGAATTCTTTTTTTTTTTTATTCAAAAACAAACTAAAAAAAGTCACTCAAACAATGAACATTTACTTTTTTCATCAGTTTGAATCTAAAATAAAATAAAGACCCGATAAAGACCATGAATCCTTATTTGGTCAGTTGTTTATGTCGCGCGACATTAATCCAACAGCAGAAAGTATAGACGGTTTGATCAACCCGGTGCTGCCACCTGCTGGTTGACTGGGGATTAACACGCCACTTTCTGCACAACCGGACTTTCTCATATAAATCTTTTTTTTTTTTTTTTTACATTTTTCATGAGTCGCAAAAAGCAGAAAAAATCATTGTAATATTTAAAATATTCTCATATAAATATAATTTTTTCCCCATTTTTCATTAGTCACAAAAAGCAGAAAAAATCATTGCAATACTTAAAATATTCTCATATAAATTGTATTTTTTCCCCCCATTTTTTAATGAAAAAAATCAGAAAAAGCAGCGAAATTCATTGCGACGCTTAAGATTAAAATCATCAAGTTTGACCACAAATCAATCAGAAACACAATAAAGAGTGTAAAATGCTCACAACTACACCCTCAAAACGTTAAATAGTTATATGGTGTTTTGTTATTTACACACCGAGAGCATCTGAAATAAAATAAAATAAAAACTTTTAAGCATTTTAGATTTTGATCCTGATCATTTTACCCATTATCAAAAAAAAGTCATATTCTAAAAGTATTAAAAATGGGATTTTAATTACTGATATGCTGCATTTAATTATAATAGCAAATATGTTTATATATTATTGTGTAATACATTTTAAAAAATGTTTAATGCCCCCCATTGTTCTCCTGGGGGACTTCAACGCCCACGTGGGCAATGACAGCGAGACTTGGAAGGGGGTGATTGGGAGGAACGGCCTCCCCGATCTGAACCCGAGTGGTGTTCTGTTATTGGACTTCTGTGCCAGTCACAGCTTGTCCATAACGAACACCATGTTCGAGCACAGGGGTGTCCATAGGTGCACATGGCACCAGGACACCCTAGGCCGGAGGTCAATGATAGACTTTGTGGTCGTGTCATCTGATCTCTGGCCGCGTGTCTTGGACACTCGGGTAAAGAGAGGGGCAGAGCTGTCAACTGATCACCACCTGGTGGTGAGTTGGATGCGCTGGACTGGGAGGAGGCCGGATAGACTCGGCAGGCCCAAACGTGTTGTGAGGGTCTGCTGGGAACATCTGGCCGAGCCTTCCGTCCGCGCAGCCTTCAACTCCCACCTCCGGGAGAGCTTCTGACAGATCCCGAGGGAGGTTGGAGACATTGAGTCCGAGTGGACCATGTTCTCAACTTCCATTGTCGAAGCTGCTGCTCGGAGCTGTGGCCGCAGGGTCTCTGGCGCCTGTCGTGGCGGCAATCCCCGAACCCGGTGGTGGACACCGGAAGTAAGGGATGCCGTCAAGCTGAAGAAGGAGTCCTACCGGGCACTGTTAGCTCATAGGACTCCCGAGGCAATCGACAGGTACCGGCAGGCCAAGCGAGCCGCAGCCCGGGCTGTGGTGGAGGCAAAAACTCGGGTCTGGGAGGAGTTCGGAGAGGCCATGGAGGAGGACTTTCGGTCGGCCTCGAGGAAATTCTGGCAAACCGTCCGGCGCCTCAGGCGGGGGAAGCAGTTCTCCACCAACACTGTTTACAGTGGAAGTGGGGAGCTGTTGACCTCAACTGGGGACATTGTTGGGCGGTGGAAGGAATACTTCGAGGACCTCCTCAATCCCACCACCACGTCTTCCATTGAGGAAGCAGAGACTGGGTTCTCAGAGGTGGACTCGTCCATTTCCCAAGCTGAAGTCACCGAGGTTGTTGTGAAGCTCCTCGGTGGCAAGGCACCGGGAGTGGATGAGATTCGCCCAGAGTTCCTTAAGTCTCTGGATGTGCAGGGACTGTCGTGGCTGACTCGTCTCTGCAACATCGCGTGGCGGGCGGGGACAGTACCTCTGGACTGGCAGACCGGGGTGGTGGTCCCTCTCTTTAAGAAGGGGGATCGGAGGGTGTGTTCCAACTACAGAGGGATCACACTCCTCAGCCTCCCCGGGAAAGTCTATTCCAGGGTACTGGAGAGGAGGGTCCGGCCGTTAGTCGAACCTCGGATCCAAGAGGAACAATGCGGTTTTCGTCCTGGTCGTGGAACACTGGACCAGCTCTATACCCTCCACCAGGTGCTTGAGGGTTCGTGGGAGTTCGCCCAACCAGTCCACATGTGTTTTGTGGATCTGGAGAAGGCGTTCGACCGCGTCCCCCGAGATGTCCTGTGGGGGGTGCTCCGGGAGTACGGAGTCCGGGGTCCCTTGTTGAGGGCTGTTCGGTCCTTGTATTCCCGGAGCAGGAGTCTGGTTCGCATTGCCGGCAGTAAGTCGGACCTGTTTCCTGTGCACGTTGGCCTCCGGCAGGGGTGTCCTTTGTCACCGGTTCTGTTCATCATATATATGGACAGAATTTCTAGGCACAGCCGGGGGCCAGAGGGGGTCCGGTTTGGGGACCACAGAATCTCATCTCTGCTATTTGCGGATGATGTGGTTCTGTTGGCCCCATCAAGCCTGGATCTCCAGCGTGCACTGACACGGTTCGCAGCCGAGTGTGAAGCAGCTGGGATGAGGATCAGCACCTCTAAATCCGAGGCCATGGTTCTCGACCGGAAAAAGGTGGCTTGCCCCCTCCAGGTCGGTGGAGTGCCCTTGTCCCAAGTGGAGGAGTTTAAGTATCTTGGGGTCTTGTTCACGAGTGGGGGAAAGATGGAGCGTGAGATCGACAGGCGGATCGGTGCAGCGTCTGCAGTCATGCGGACGTTGTATCGGTCCGTCGTGGTGAAGAAGGAGCTGAGCCAATAAGCGAAGCTCTCGATTTACCGGTCGATCTTCGTTCCTACCCTCACCTATGGTCATGAACTATGGGTCATGACCGAAAGAACGAGATCTCGGATACAAGCGGCTGAAATGAGCTTCCTCCGTAGGGTGGCTGGGCGTACCCTTAGAGATAGGGGGAGGAGCTCAGTCACCAGGGAGGAGCTCGGAGTAGAGCCGCTGCTCCTCCACATCGAGAGGAGCCAGCTGAGGTGGCTCGGGCATCTATTTCGGATGCCCCCCGGACGCCTCCCGAGGGAGGTGTTTCGGGCATGTCCCTCCGGTAGGAGGCCTCGGGGCAGACCCAGGACACGCTGGAGGGACTATGTCTCTCGGCTGGCCTGGGAACGCCTTGGGGTGCCACCGGAGGAGCTGGAGGAAGTGTCTGGGGCGAGGGAAGTCTGGGCAACTCTGCTCAGACTGCTGCCTCCGCGACCCGGCCCCGGATAAAGCGGTAGCCAATGGATGGATGGATGGATGGTTTAATGTCAACACTGATAAAGTTGACGATAATTCGGTGGGCGTGTCCGTGGTCACGTGACCACCTGCTGCTTTGATACGGGGCGAAATTAGTCACAGATCCAACCCGTCAACTTCCACTTTTATTTTGTGATTCTGTTTCCACCGATCACAGCGACTTCCTGTAGAGGTAGATGACTCCGTCCAGGTACTTGTCGTCGTCGGCGGCGCTGTAGACGTTCACCATGTAGCCCTTCAGCTCCCTGAACGCCACGCGGCTCCACAGGCCCTCCGCCTGCATCAGCTGGAGCTCCGCCTCCATCGCCGCCGCGTACCGCTGCCCGGAGTCGCCCGTCAGCTGGATCCTCGACATGCAGACGACGCCCCCTGCAGGCCAAGACAAGCATGTGTGTGTGTGTGTGTGTGTGTGTGTGTGTGTGTGTGTGTGTGTGTGTGTGTGTGTGTGTGTGTTACCTGGCTTGGCGGCGTCGCAGAGCTGCCTGATGATGCTGACCGGCACGAAGCCGTCCCGCAGCGCGCCCACGATGAGCACCACGTCGAACGCACCTGAGGAGGAGGAGGAGGAGGGGGGCGGAGTCAGAGCGAGGCGGAGCTGGTGGGGAGCTCCGCCTCTTTCAACGTCGTGGTCGTGGTCGTCGTCGTGGTGACCGTCGTCATGAACCTCGTCATTGTTACCGCTGTCGTCATCGCCGGTCATGTTGATCATCATCATCACCAATACCTCCATCATCATCATCATCATCATCATCATCATCACCACCGATATCCCATCATCGTCATCGTCGTCGTCGTCGTCGTCATCATCATCACAATCATCATCATCGTCATCATCATCACCGATACTCCATCATCTTCATCATCATCATCATCATCATCATCATCATCATCATCATCATCATCATCAGTCATCGTGATCATCACCACCATCACCAATACCTCCACCATCATCATCATCATCATTATCATCACCAATACCCCCATCATCATCATCATCATCATCATCATCACCACCGATATCCCATCATCATCATCGTCGTCATCATCATCACAATCATCATCGTCATCATCATCACCAATACCTCCACCATCATCATCATCACAATCATCATCGTCATCATCATCACCAATACCTCCACCATCATCATCATCATCACCATTATCATCACCAATACCCCCATCATCATCATCATCATCATCATCATCATCATCATCATCATCATCATCAATACTCCCATCATTATCATCATCATCATCATCATCATCATCATCATCCCCGGATCAAATGATACACAACGCAGCTTCATCACCACAAAACGAGTCATGTTCTTCATCTTCTCCTCACTGATCCTCGTCGCCCTCAGAACCGCTGCCAGGTTCTCCTCAGGTTCTAACTGAAGCTCAGTAGATCCGTCATGTATCTCTACTTTCAGTGTCAATACTGAAGTATTTTTTAATCAGTTTCCTGCATGTGGAGAAAAACCTCCTGCTCCGGAAGTGTGTGTGTGTGTGTGTGTGTGTGTGTGTGTGTGTGTGTGTGTGTGTGTGTGTGTGTGTGTGTGTGGGTGTGTGTGTGTGTGTGTGTGTGTGTGTACCGCTCTGTGCAGGCAGTGGTTCTGGTCCCAGCACGGCCAGCTTCAGGTCCTGGTACAGTTTGGTCTTGGCCGCCTGCTCCAGCATCCCTTTACTGCCGTCGACGCCCACAAAGTGTCTGAAGCCCCGTTCACCCATCTGGACACGAGAGGAGAAACAAGTCGACTCGACTCGACTCGACTCGACTCGACTCGACCCAACCCGACTCGACTCGACTCGACCCGACCCGACTTGACTCGACGCGACTCCACTCGACCCGACTCGAGTCGACTCCACTCAACCCGACTCGACTTGACTCGACTCGGTTTGACTCGACTCGACTCGACCCATCTCGACCCATCTCGACCCGACTCGACTCGACGCGACTCAACCCGACTCCACTCGGCTCGACTCGACTCGACTCAACTCGACCCGTCTCAACCAGATTCGACTCGACTCGACTCGACCCGACTCGACTCGACTCGACTCAACCCGACTTCACTCGACCCGACTCGACACGACATCGACTCTATCCAACAAATCCACATGACAAAGCTGTTATTTTGGGGGGGTTTTGCCGCTGTGGACTGAAAAAGCTCGAAACGTTTGCATAAACGAGACTCTGAAGTGTTTGGGTTAGAAAAAGCTAATCTGTAGAAGCGGTTGCAGAAGGAACAAGAGCAACCTGAGATTTGTGACGTTGACCAGAGGTTGATCTGGATAAAATTAGTTGAATCTTCACTAAGATTAACATCCACCTCTGGTGGAAAGATTTTCTTACATCCTTTGCGGATTTAAAAAGTAGGAAAATATCCCGTGAAGGAGTTTAGAGGAAGAATCTCTTTGATATCTGGTCTGAAGACGATATAGGTTGTTGTTTGGGGCTACCCTTTAGCCACGAGCTAATTATCCTAAGTTAAAGCGGCGGGGCTTCCTCTTTCGGGTTTCAACCAATCAATGAGCCGTGTTTCTTCTTCACATCCTCTCTGCTCAGTGTTTGTTTGGGGCGCCGGCGCCCCCTAGCGGCAGCTGGTGTAACTGCGGTTTGTACCGTGCCGCTTCCGTCGGACCGTCACCGACGCCTCGTCGTCACGTCCGGGACCGGAGGGACCAAAAGTCTCGTGAAAAAGTTTCAGTCTCACCAACTTGGCTGCGAGTCCCGACCCACAGGCCACATCCAGAACCCGGACCTCCTCGCGGTTCCCGGAGAAGTTGGCGTCCAGGAAGTCCACCACCTGGCGCGGCGCCGTGTAGTCCATCGTGTCCGAATCCTGTGAAGCCAAACATCGATCGATCAGCGACTGAGTGGATGAACTGATTTCTGCAATAGCAGGTAGACACTCGTCTCTCCTTTGATCTTCTCGTGTCCCTCTAGGACAGCAGGAAGACTCCCCCCCGCCCCCCCCCCCCCCCCCGAGTCTGGTTCTGCATGTTTTTCCTGTTAAAAGATCATTTTTTTCATTCCAACGTCTTCTCTGCTCGCTCATGTTGAAATGTCATTTTTTGTTGTTTTTTTTCTCCTCAGGCTATCGAGGGCTGGCGGAGGAGTGTGGCTTCACCAAGGCCAAGCTAAAGAGTTCCAAAGAGTTCCATGGAAAACTAAAGAGTTCCAAAGAGTTCCGGCGGAAACTAAAGAGTTCCAAAGAGTTCCGGAGGAAACTAAAGAGTTCCAAAGAGTTCCGTCGGAAACTAAAGAGTTCCAAAGAGTTCCATCGGAAACTAAAGAGTTCCAAAGAGTTCCGTCGGAAACTAAAGAGTTCCAAAGAGTTGCGTCGGAAACTAAAGAGTTCCAAAGAGTTCCGGAGGAAACTAAAGAATTCCAAAGAGTTCCGTGGGAAACTAAAGAGTTCCAAAGAGTTCCGTGGGAAACTAAAGAGTTCCAAAGAGTTCCACTGGAAACTAAAGAGTTCCAAAGAGTTCCGGAGGAAGCTAAAGAGTTCCAAAGAGTTCCGTCGGAAACTAAAGAGTTCCATGACGAACATTCTAAAAATGACCCTGGGATGCCGAGCCTCCTCACCTGTTCGTACGTCTCCGCCCAGCTGTCGTAGAAGTCCATCCTCTGCTGAGAACTGAACCCTTTGCAGCTCCTCAGCATCTCCCTCATGTCGTCCATGCTTCTTCTGCCCGACATCTTGGAGGACCCGATCGCACAGCCCACACGGGATGAAGAACACACCTGTACACCACAGCGTCGCTGAGAAACACAGCTGGAAGCCCGGAACGTTCCAACCGCTCTCAAAACAGACGGTGACACAAGAGGGATTTCAGTCTGAGTTAATGGAGTTAATGTCAAATATTATAGATTATTAGGGAAATGCCAATTCCCGACCTCTCTAAAGGGGAGTACGACGACAAATACCGAGTTCGTACTCCGTAAGTGAAGACTATGCCTCAAACCTCCACCCCCTTTGTGTCGACGCCACGTCACCTCAACCAGCCTCACAGTCTCCATGAGCATAGCAGGGCGTAGCGGGTCTCTCTAACCCCGCGCTATGCTAATGGAGACTGCAGACCGAGCCGCGGGTGATGAGAGTCACATTGATCATGATTAGCATGTAGCATGTAGCACCACTGGTGTATGAGCCTGAAAGTCTTTAGCATGTAGCATGTAGCATCACTGGTGTATGAGCCTGAAAGTCTTTAGCATGTAGCATGTAGCATCACTGGTGTGTGAGCCTGAAAGTCTTTAGCATGTAGCATGTAGCATCACTGGTGTATGAGCCTGAAACTCTTTATATATATATATATCAGAGACATGTCTTTAGCAGGGTAAGTCTCGTAATTTAGACTGAGTTTTCCTCCTGATATCACCTGCAGAGGCCTTTATTTTGACAGAACTGACAGGACCCCTCTTCACTCCTGGTTGCTAACTTCCACATATTAAACTAAACCAAACTAAACTAAACTCGATTAACTAACTAACTAACTAACTCAACGAACTGAGCAACAGAAAACACAACGCCATCATTTTACACCGACAAGCCTAATATGACCCCCCAAAATCCAGACATTTGAAATGCCGCCAACCCAACTCCCACGATGCATTGCAGCGATCAGCTCCGTGGCGAAAGCGCTACCGAAGACAAAATCGAGACAATCAGACACAGTTAGAGAAACTCAAGCAAGGATTTAATAACGGTCTCGATTATAGAGGCCCCCGAGGGCGGAGCTGTCCGCGGTGCTGAAGCCGCTCTCGCAGAGCGCCGGCGCCGCGCATTGGCGGGAAAGTAGGAAACAACTTTTCTGAGCTTTCCTTTGCCGACGGTCTGGTTTCTCCCCACACCGAGCAGGAAGTGCAGAACACGTCTAGAGCAGTGTTCGTCTAAAGCAACACTGGTGTTTCCTCCAGATCGTCAGCTGAGCCGTGGGAAATTATCCAATTTCACATTTTTTTTCTAAAAAAAAAACATTTGCTCTCACAGCGACAGTGTGTTGCAGAGTAATCATGTATAAATACTCTTCACCACTAGAGGGCAGCACAGAGCTTTGCCGGTGAAATGTAAAGTGACAGACGTCAGTGTGGTTCATCTCCACCTCCTGCTACCATCTTGTATCAAAGTACTGTGTCAGTGACAGTGATGGAGAAGTTTTTGAAAAGGAAGAATGTGAACCAGGATCTCAGCTCTTCATCCATCAGGTCCAGGTTTCACACTGAGGGAGTCACTATTAAAAAAAGACATTGGGAAATACTTTCTTTCTCTATTTATTTGATTCCTGTTGATAAAACTTTGACGAGAACGACTTTATATTGTCAATAGAGGCTACGGAGTTTCACATTTTCGGGTGGTGGTGTGTCTCGAGATTTGTCCAAACAAAAAAGTGCCTTGGCTCAGAAAAGTTGAAAAACACTGTTCTATAGGACGTCGTCTCAAAACGCCCACAAGACGTCCCCGGGGGTTCTTTTTTTTTTTTTTTTTTTTTAATTAAGACGTTGTGTTCACGTCTTGTCTGGACGTCGACGAAAATACGTTTCAAAAAGGATGTTTTAGTTCTGACCCTGCTTCAGCAGAACCTCATGATGATGTCATCACCGAGGTTGTAAACCAGTAAACGAGGCCCCTCGTCGCAATCAGGCGCAATCAGGCTGAAAACCTGCAGCGCAGGTTTTCAGCCAATTACACGTATGTTTCAGGAATGTGGGAGGAAACCAGAGAATTCGGAGAAAACACAAGCAGACATGCAAATAAACTCCACAAAAAAAAAACCTCCAGTTGGATTTGAACCCAAAAAATGAATAAATAAATAAATATATCTATATATATATATATGTATGATACACAAAATGACTGGGGGACACTGGGGAGCTTAAGAAAGAGCTGAAATGGCAAATTCTCTATTCTGTTTTTAAATTTTTTTATTCTATGTATGTGTATGTATGTGTGTGTGTGTGTGAACCCTTAAAAAAACAAAAAAAAACAAAACAAAAACATTAATCTCATCAAAACTACAGTTAAGTTTTTTAGGTTTTTTTTTAGGTTCCTGGTGTTTGACATCTCTCTTAAATAAATAAAAGCCGGACCAGTCAGCGTTAATGCTGCAGGAGGAGGAAAAAAAAAAAAAAAAAAAAAAGGGGGGAGAAAAGCGTCAGAAAGGGTGATTTTTGGACTCACCTGTCTGTGTGGTGGAGGGCAGAGGTGAGAGCAGCTGAAGAGGTGGAGGCGACTGAGCCGAGCGGGAGGACGGACGTGTGGGAACAAACAGTTCGCTGCCGCCGGGCAGGTTGGATCTGTTGTGACAGGAACATCCTGGTACATCCCACCTCACATGCTTCCAGGTGGGGAAGCTAAAGTGGATGTAACAGGGTCGCCGGGGGGGGGGGGGGGGGGGGGGCGGTGTCTGGAGGCCCTATGGGGGGGGGGTGGTTCAGGAATCTCTACTTTATTTTCTACTGTAACACCGACAATATTATATATATATATATATATATATATATATATAAGTCGCTCACATAGAGTAGAAGCTCCGCTTTTTAAAACACTAATATGCGACACAAAACACAGGATATTTATCCAGAGTGATGAAAGGTTTTCCAGCCTGACACTTAAAGTCCCAGTGAAATGTAAAACACTACTTTGCAGAAAACGATAGTTGGGGTACTACTTGTAAGGTTCCTCCGACTCTGCCCCACCACTGTTGTCGCATAACAAAGTTATTAGAATTTTGAATCTCCAGCCGAGGAAGTCGGGGGAATCCTTCTCCTTCGTGGGCCATTGTGGGCGGAGCCTATGTGTGACATCACGAGTTGTGCAGATCTCCATCTGTTGTGTTTATATCGGCTTGTTTCCCTCTTAAACGTCCAAGTTTTAACAGTGTTTTGAAGTTATAGTCGGCGTTTTGTGAGCCTTGACGAAAGATTGAGCCTGGAAGAGACCGAGAGAGGAGGAAAGGAGCACGGGCGGCGGGAGCGGCTAGCTCGCGCGGCTAGCAGCTAGCGGGAGCCGCTAGCTCGGGCGGCTAGTAGACGATCAAGTAACACCTGGACTCATCTCCGGTGATTCCACAGTCTTCTAGCTCTTGGACGTGTTGGATCCAGGAAGCCGGTCGTTCTGCCAAAAGTCCGGAGCCTCAAAGCCTCAAAGGTGAAAAGTGGCGGCTGCTGAGGCGAGGAGACGAGGACGAATGGAGGACGAAGCGTCTTCTGCTTCCTCAAACATGTTCCAGACGGGGTCACCGATGGCAGAACCACCTTCTGTGTCTTCTTCATCAATCACTGGGTTTGAAATGACCATGATGATGAAATATGGTTCAATTCAGCCTCTTCGTGGTCAAAACTCTGATCCTCCATAATGTAAACACAACTTGGGCGTGTGCACAACTCGTGATGTCACTCTGTTATTGTCAGAAGCTCCGCCCAGCAGAGGAAATAGCGCCGTTTATCGGCTATTTTCTCGCAGATTGCCGTGTTTTAACATTTTACCCTTCGGCCAGTTAGCTGGAAAAATGTCCCTAGAAGCGACAGCCAGAGTGTTTTGGAGCTCGAAGTTTCATTTCACTAGGACTTTAAACTTTAACGGCAGAAAGTCGCTGAACACGCTGCAAATTATTTAGGCCTCAAGCGCGAAGACGCCGACTCCTGCTGCCAGAACCTCCACTGGGAGAGACACGCTCTCGAAAATGGATTTAATTATATGAATAAACTGCACAGAGAGAAGCATGTTTCATCACTATTAGTACGTCACCAGGAAATTGCAAGTTCAATTAATGCGCGCGCTGCAGAGATTGGATGAACCACGTCACACTGATTTTTATTAAATAAAAAACAATTGTCTATACACCCGTTTAATTATTATTGTCATTATTATTACTTAGTCATTGTTGTGGTTACTGTTATTTTCTAAAATCATTATTGCTGTTACTTATCCTATTCATGTTTAATTTAATTTAATTATTATTTTATTTTTTTCTCTTTTCTTTTGTCGTTTACTTTTTACTTTACATTCGTAGTATTTCATTATTATGTTGCTGTCAGAGACTGGGTTCTATTGTTCTTGCTATTTTTACTGTTTAAAAAAAAGAAAAGAAAAGAAAAGAAAAGAAAAGGATATGATATGTACAATAGCCTATGTGTACACTATTTTTTCAACCAAAAAAAAAAGATGAAATATAAAAAAACAAAAACAAATACATGTTTTGTTGGTGTATTTATTAATTAACCACGTAAAAATATATTCTAAATAAACCACTGAAAAAAAGTCACTTTTCTTGGCGCTGCTTTGGCCATCCTAGCTGCAGCAAAAAAAAAAAAAAAAAAAAAAACGCGTCATGAAGATGAAGTTGCTCTGGATTGCTCACATTTATTTGGAAACATTCACTTCCCCCTCCGCGATTTTTAAAACTACGCGTCTGCGTGTGAAATAAAAACATCGGCATTTATCCTCGGCCGCTGAAATGTTACAAATCTGGGAATCGCACATCCTGGAAAGACTCACGTCCTCCGCACTTTTCAGGCGCTTACAGCCGGCGGGTGAGTCGGGACGCCGTACATGAGCGGTACGTACGAGCACGGCCTCGGTTCGGCCGATGTGGCAATCGTAGGGAGGCGTTCTGTCGCAAACGCCAACAGCTCACTGGCTACTTGTGCAACGCGTGATGCGCGTAACCGCTCACGGCCCCGGCGTGGCGCGCAGCCCTCATATCGTTGACGTGCTCCCTACCCGCTCTCGCCACTCCCGCCACACCTTTTCTGAGAAAGGCGGCGGCCGTGGCCTCAGGGTGGGTTGTGACTGTCGCTTATTTGCACTCTGAGCTGCTTCAGTTCTCCTGGAGGCCAAAACTGAGTGTGGCTGTAAAGAAAGGTTGCTTCTGCTGCTTCGCCAGCCTCCAGCAAGCAAACCGGTCCCTCCTGTGGAGACTCTCTGTTCATATTTGATCAAAGACAGACTTCTAAGACAGAATTCCCACAAGAAAGGAGTCGCTCAACTTAAATAGCGCAAAACGGCCTCGGCGGCGGAACAAAAAACCCGTCAGCGACCAACTTGTGGATTCTTAAATATCCGGTCTCTTTCCTCCGAATCTTTGCAAAGTCCAAACTGTTGGACGGCCGATCACAACGTGGACGTGTTCAGCCTGAAACCCGGCCACGGGGGGGGGGGGGAAGAATAGCTCAGCTTCACTGAAGCAGACAACAAATGCTGCAGCTTCACTTCCTGCGCAATTCAAAGAAACATTGAAGAAATCGGCACCAAACTGGAGGAGAAATGGAGTCAAACTCAAGTACGAGTGTTTGGTGCTGCCTGGAGAAATAGTTTGTTCATCTGTTAGAAATAAAAATCCTCCTTAAGGGAAGAAAACAAGAACGATCCCAGATTTCTCTTCGGTGCTATAGCCAGGCTAACAAAAAGTCACGGCTCCGTCGGGCCTCATATCCCTTTAACCTTGAGCAGCGACGGCTTTGCAAACTCCTTTAGCGACAAAATTCTAACTATTGGAAGGCAAGGCAAAGGTATTTATGGAGCAGCGTTCAAAAAGGGGCAATTCACAGTGTTTTACAAAGAAATGAAAGAAATTATATGAAGGAAATACATTAAAGCTTTAAAAAAAAAAATGAAATAAATACAACAAAGCAAGTAATGAAGAATCTTAATCTCCAGATGTTGAAGTATTTCAAACCAGTGATAAAATCTATTTATCTATGAAACCAGACGATACGGATCAACTTGTTGAACGAGAAGCTTTTTCTTAAAGACATCAAAGCTTGAAAGAGGCAGTGATTTTCAGCTGCTGTTATTTCGCTTTGATCCCAAAACATCTGAGTCACAGTCGACGGTGGAACTTTGACCTCCAGCGCCACCGTGAGGAACCTGCGACGACCCTGCAACTCCCGCATGAAACAATCTGCAGGGCCGCTGTCTTTCACCTCAACGTGGTCGTCAAGGTCTTACGGATAAAACTGAATTAAAGGAAGGAGTCCCTGAACACACCGAGTGCAGGAGTTCATCAGCTGCGTTGTTGTTTTTACTCAAGCGTTTCCTGCACAAGAAGCACAGCGGTTGGATAAGACTGTCCACAAATACTTTTTCTTTATTTCTTTTTCCACAGTGAGCTTCATCAGCCACATGCAGGTGTGGCTGGTTGTTTCATATCAGGTGAAGGAACGAAGCGTTTACTTATTGATCACTGGAATTCACCGATTGTACTGCCGTTTGAACGTGGAGCGGACGGATATCGGCTGGTGAATGTCAGCCTTCAGTGGGGAGGCCTCACCTGGAGCGGATGTATTCAGACGACGCAGACGACTGCTTCAATCTGAGATTATATCTCCAACGTCGTCAAGGAAACGCAAAACACGACCTGAGAGGTGACAGCAGCCTCCTAATCAGATGGAATCATTCGGGGGAAATTTCTCAGAAAGTGAGTTCGAGGATGTCGGTCAAGATGGTGTCAAAAAGTAGGAGAGCTTGGCCACAACCACCTGCAGAGTTAAAGCGACCACAATGAGGTGGAAACGACCTGAAATAGATGTAAAAATACCACAAAACAGAGGCAGAACTAAAACAAACATGTAAAACCAAAACAAACATGTGAAATCAAAACAAACGTAAAACCAAAACAAACATGTAAAACAAAACAAAACAAATAGATGTAGAACTAAAACAAAGACATGTAAAACTACAACAAACAGATAGAAAACTAAAACAAACAGAGGTCAAACTAAAACAAACAAATGTAAAACTACAACAAACAAATGTAAAACTACAACAAAAACTGTAGAACTAAAACAAAGACACGTAAAACTACAACAGAGGTAAAACTACAACAAACAGATGTAAAACTACAACAAACAGATGTAAAACTACAACAAATAGATATAAAACTAAAACAAATAGATGTAAAACTACAACAAATAGATATAAAACTAAAACAAATAGATGTAAAACTACAACAAATAGATGTAAAACTACAACAAATAGATATAAAACTAAAACAAATAGATGTAAAACTACAACAAATAGATATAAAACTAAAACAAATAGATGTAAAACTACAACAAATAGATGTAAAACTACAACAAATAGATATAAAACTAAAACAAATAGATGTAAAACTACAACAAATAGATGTAAAACTACAACAAACATGTAAAACTAAAACAAACACATGTAAAACTACAACAAACATGTAAAACTACAACAAACATGTACAACTACAACAAACACATGTAAAACTACAACAAACATGTAAAACTACAACAAACACATGTAAAACTACAACAAACATGTAAAACAACAACAAACAGAGGCATATTGCGATGTGTTTCTACACAACCATGAGATATGATGTCAGAGTGGACACAAGTATGAAAACTGATTTTTTTCAAGAGGCTGACATGATGAGTAAACGACTCCACGCAGACGAAGACGTGGGAGTAGCAGGAAGCTCCGCCCCCTGCTGACAGCAGATAAACCTCCAGGACCAGACGTGATGATCAGACTGGCGGTGAGACGACGACCTGGAACATGAAGCACCTGAAGCTGCTGCTGCTGCTGTGGAGTTCAGGTACGACGCCGCTGGCATCACATGATTCACTGCTTCATCAGCACTGACCACACACACACACACACACACACATTCACACACACACACACACACACACACACACACACACACACACACACACACACACTATCAGGAGCGTCCCACTTCCTGTCCAGAGCTTCTAGCTTCCTGTCGGGAGTGTCCAGCTTCCTGTACGCAGCAGTTTCAAAGCTCACAGTCTGGATACGTCCGAAAAGTCCTTCCTATCTCCTTATCTATGGACTTTACTGTGAAAGGTGCTAGGACACTTCCTAAAGGACTTAAGGAAAGGTGTTAGGACACTTCCTAAAGGACTTAAAGAAAAGTGCTAGGACACTTCCTAAAGGACTTAAGGAAAAGTGTTAGGAGAATTCCTAAAGGACTTAAAGAAAGGTGCTAGGACACTTTCTAAAGGACTTAAAGAAAGGTGTTAGGAGACTTCCTAAAGGAGTTAAGTAAAGGTGTTAGGAGGCACCCTAAAGGACTTAAGGCAAGGTTCTTAGGAGACTTCCTAAAGGAGTTAAGGAAAGGTGTTAGGAAACTTCCTAAAGGACTTAAAGAAAGGTGTTAGGAGACTTCCTAAAGGACTTAAAGAAAGGTGTTAGGACACTTCCTAAAGGAGTTAAGGCAAGGTTCTTAGAAGACTTCCTAAAGGACTTAAGGAAAGGTGTTAGGACACTTCCTAAAGGAGTTAGGGAAAGGTGTTAGGAAACTTCCCAAAGGAGTTACGGAAATGTGTTAGGAGGCTTCCTAAAGGAGTTAAGGCAAAGTTCTTAGGAGACTTCCTAAAGGAGTTACGGAAATGTGTTAGGAGGCTTCCTAAAGGAGTTAAGGCAAAGTTCTTAGGAGGCTTCCTAAAGGAGTTAAGGCACAGTTCTTAGGAGACTTCCTAAAGGAGTTACGGAAATGTGTTAGGAGGCTTCCTAAAGGAGTTAAGGCAAAGTTCTTAGGAGACTTCCTAAAGGAGTTACGGAAAGGTGTTAGGAGGCTTCCTAAAGGAGTTACCGAAAGGTGTTAGGACACTTCCTAAAGGAGCCAAGGACAAGGTGTTAGGAGGCTTCCTAAAGGAGTTAAGGAAAGATGTTAGGACACTTCCTAAAGGAGTCAAGGAAAGGAGTTGGTGTGGCAATCGGACCGCACTTTCACTTTTTGACGTCATAATAAAGCGACGGCGGCACAAGTTCGTGACGTCGGCCGTGTCGGGGAAAAGAACTACAAGTTTCTGACAATGGACGATAAAAAGCACATTTGGCCTTCAGATGACTTCTAGCTGTTCCAGGCAGATCATTGCTTTGGTAACTTACATGATCTGTGTCCCTTTTTCGCTCATACTGAGTTTCCCTGAACGCTCCGATGAGCCGGCCCTTTAAATGTTGTCGCCGCAAGGAATTGTGAGGCAACATGAGCTGGTCTCCTTTGGTGAACAAGGGAACGTGTCAGATTTTACGGAAGCGAGACGTACCCACAGATTTTCAGATCAAACTCATTTCACGGGTGCTTTCAGAAGCGAGAGTCAATGAAACCTGCCGGACGCTGAAGACTCTCTGTTTTTCCCCGCAGGAGTCCTCCTGCAAGGCGGACGCCATGCAGTCGGTAAAAGAATTCACCCGAAGACGAACGAGGTTCTCGGGACAAAGTTAGCATGTTCCACCGCTGACTGTCTGCTCTCTGCTCAGAGGCTGACGATGAGTACCGGGTGGTGGGCGGAGCCTCCCGCTGCGCGGGTCAGCTGGAGCTGAAGCGCCACGGAGAGTGGAGGCCGGTGGAGTTGTCTTACTCCAACTTGAGGATAGCGGATGCGGCCTGCCACCGTCTGGACTGCGGCTCTGCTCTTTCCATGCTAGAAATAACCGAGTCGTCGGGAAGACCCGTGTGGAGGATCATACCGCGGTGTGATCCGGCTGATCTGAACAACTGTTTCATGTCCTTTGATGCTTCCTCTCTTTTCAATCTCACCTGCACAGGTAAGGCCAGTGTGGCTTCAGTGACCACATGTTCTCTTCGCCGTTACTTTTTAACGTCAAACATTGACAAACCGTTACATTATGGACACCTGCTTAATGTTGTGGACCACCTGTGGCTTCCTCACACACAACCAACGCCTTGTTTCCACTGCACAATGCGGCACGGTGAGGTATTGTATGGTATAGTAAGGTATGGTAAGATACGTAAGGTACGGTATTGTACAGTATGGTGAAGTGTGACTTCCTGTCTCCTGTCGGTGACTTCCTGTCTCCTGAGTGACTTCCTGTTTCTTGAGTGACTTCCTGTCTCCTGTGAGTGACTTCCGGTCTCCTGTGAGTGACTTCCTGTCTCCTGTGAGTGACTTCCGGTCTCCTGTGAGTGACTTCCTGTCTTGTGAGTGACTTCCTGTCCCTTGAGTGACTTCCTGTCTCCTGTGAGTGACTTCCGGTCTCCTGTGAGTGACTTCCTGTCTCCTGTGAGTGACTTCCGGTCTCCTGTGAGTGACTTCCTGTCTCCTGTGAGTGACTTCCGGTCTCCTGTGAGTGACTTCCTGTCTTGTGAGTGACTTCCTGTCCCTTGAGTGACTTCCTGTCTCCTGTGTTTGACTTCCTGTCTCCTGTGAGTGACTTCCTGTCTCCTGAGTGACTTCCTGTCTCCTGTGAGTGACTTCCTGTCTCCTGAGTGACTTGCTGTCACCTGTGAGTGACTTCCTGTCTCCTGAGTGACTTCCTGTCTCCTGTGATTGACTTCCTGTCTCCTATGAGTGACTTCCTTTCTCCTGAGTGACTTCCTGTCTCCTGTGAGTGACTTCCTTTCTCCTGAGTGACTTCCTGTCTCCTGAGTGACTTCCTGTCTCCTGAGTGACTTCCTGTACGGTGTCCAGAGGGGGTCCGGCTGCTGAACGGCTCCAGTCAGTGTTCAGGCAGACTGCAGGTGAAGACCGACCCGTCGGACCGGCGCTGGTCCTCAGTGTGTGAAGCCGACTTGGACCTGCAGGATGCGGAGGTGGTGTGTCGGGAGCTGGGCTGTGGGGCTCCCTCAGCCCTGCAGGGGGCGCTCTATGGAGACGTGCAGACTCCCCCGTGGAGCCCAGAGTTCCAGTGTGGAGGCCATGAGTCTGCTCTCCTGGACTGTAGAAGGTCCGGCTCAGCCAGAAGCAGCTGCTCACCTGGAAAAGCTGCTGGACTCACCTGTGCAGGTAGAAGAGGAGCTGCAGCTTTCACTGCTGTTCTCTTCACACTCCCTTCATCCTCCCTCTCTCTCTCTCTCTCTCTCTCTCTCTCTGCTCGATTTCAGAGCCGATCCGGCTGGTGGGCGGAGCCAGTCGCTGTGCTGGAACTCTGGAGCTCAACATGGGGGAATGGAGGCCAGTTTGCAACTTTGAAATCGGCCTGAATCAAGCGGCTTCCATTTGTAACCTTCTGGACTGTGGTCAGATCGTGTCCATCGACTGGAGGACTGAGTTTTCACGAAGACCAATGTGGTCTGTTGGACTGTCCTGCAGAGATTCCATGTCATTTCTGAGGGACTGTGTCAGGCCCTATATGTGTACGATCCCAATGCAAATCACCTGCTCAGGTAAGCCCATCAGAGACAACGACCTGGTTTCAGAGTCTTGGTTCTTACTCAGAGTTTATTCAGACGTTTTGCTGAATTTGCACTCACAGTTCGGCTGAATGTCCTCCAAAGCTGTTGAGACCTTAAGATTAGCTCCAGAACAGACTTCATGAGGTGATCAGATGAGCTCATCTGATCATCTCATGAAGTCTGTCAGATCAGAGCAGATCAGAACAAAAATCCCAGATTCTTGTTCCTGCTGGAGAGGAACGAATCTCAACACATATGGAAACGCTATTGATCACCGATCTGATCAAAAGAAAATCACTCCGAACAATCAAATCTGTTTCTCGCATGTTTGCTTCTTGGCATGTTTAAGGTCAAGTTTCTACTGTGTCCTCTGAGTTTCTACTGTTTCAAGTGTGTGACTTCCTGTCTCCTGTGAGTGACTTCCGGTCTCCTGTGTGACTTCCTGTCTCTTGTGAGTGACCTCCTGTCTCCTGTGTGACGTCCTGTCTCGTATGTGTGACGTCCTGTCTCGTATGTGTGACGTCCTGTCTCTTGTGAGTGACTTCTTGTCTCTTGTGTGTGACTTCCTGTCTCCTATGAGTGACTTCCTGTCTCCTGTGTGACTTCCTGTCTCCTGTGAGTGACTTCCTGTCTCCCGAGGGACTTCCTGTCTCTTGTGAGTGACTTCCTGTCTTGTGAGTGACTTCCTGTCTCGTGAGTGACTTCATGTCTCCTGTCTGTGACTTCCTGTCTCCTGTGAGTGACTTCCTGTCTCTTGTGTGTAACGTCCTGTCTCCTGAGTGACGTCCTGTGAGTGACTTCCTGTCTCCTGAGTGACTTCCTGTCTCTTGTGAGTGACTTATTGTCTCCTGTGAGTAACTTCCTGTCTCCTGAGTGACTTCCTGTCTCCTGAGTGACTTCCTGTCCCTTTTGAGTGACTTCCTGTCTCTTGTGTGACTTCCTGTCTCATGAGTGACTTCCCGTCCCTTATGTGTGACTTCAAGTCTCCTGTCTGTGACTTCCTGTCTCCTATGTGTGACTTCAAGTCTCCTGTCTGTGACTTCCTGTCTCTTGTGAGTGAGTTCCTGTCTCCTGTGTGTGACTTCCTGTCTCCTGTGTGTGACTTCCTGTCTCCTGAGTGACTTCCTGTCTCCTGTCTGTGACTTCCTGTCTCCTATGTGTGACTTCCTGTCTCCTGAGTGACTTCCTGTCTCTTGTGAGTGACTTCCTGTCTCCTGAGTGACTTCCTGTCCCTTTTGAGTGACTTCCTGTCTCTTGTGTGACTTCCTGTCTCCTGAGTGACTTCCTGTCTCCTATGTGTGACTTCCTGTCTCCTGTGTGACTTCCTGTCTCCTGAGTGACTTCCTGTCTCCTATGTGTGACTTCCTGTCTCCTGAGTGACTTCCTGTCTCCTGAGTGACTTCCTGTCTCCTGAGTGACTTCCTGTCTCCTATGTGTGACTTCCTGTCTCCTGAGTGACTTCCTGTCTCCTGTGAGTGACTTCCTGTCTCCTGTGAGTGACTTCCTGTCTCCTGTGAGTGACTTCCTTTCTCCTGAGTGACTTCCTGTCTCCTGTGTGACTTCCTGTACGGTGTCCAGAGGGGGTCCGGCTGCTGAACGGCTCCAGTCAGTGTTCAGGCAGACTGCAGGTGAAGACCGACCCGTCGGACCGGCGCTGGTCCTCAGTGTGTGAAGCCGACTTGGACCTGCAGGATGCGGAGGTGGTGTGTCGGGAGCTGGGCTGTGGGGCTCCCTCAGCCCTGCAGGGGGCGCTCTATGGAGACGTGCAGACTCCCCCGTGGAGCCCAGAGTTCCAGTGTGGAGGCCATGAGTCTGCTCTCCTGGACTGTAGAAGGTCCGGCTCAGCCAGAAGCAGCTGCTCACCTGGAAAAGCTGCTGGACTCACCTGTGCAGGTAGAAGAGGAGCTGCAGCTTTCACTGCTGTTCTCTTCACACTCCCTTCATCCTCCCTCGCTCTGCCTCTCTCACTCTCCCTCTCTGTCTCTCTACTCGGCTTCAGAGGCCGATGAGGTCAGGCTGGTGGGAGGAGCCAGTCGCTGTGCAGGTTCTCTGGAGCTGAAGCTCCTGGGCGAATGGGGGCTGGTGGCGCACCGTCACATCAACATGAAGACAGCAGCTCTCGTCTGTGAACATCTGGGCTGCGGCTCTCTTGTTTCTACACAGTCAGTCCAAGTGCCATTTCAATATATGTGGATTATCGAGTCTCAGTGTCTTCGGTCTGCAGCTGATCTGTGGAACTGCTCGGCATCCCTCCGGTCCAGTTACAAGCTGAGCCTCGTCTGCTCAGGTACGCCTCGCCGACGTTTAGCGAGATAGTTCCCATCAAATTCATTTTTCAGAAGGAGGAAATCAAATCCGAAGCTAAATTTAAACAATCAAAACAATTTTTGTTCTCTGTAGCGTCCGGGACAAAGCTGGAAAATAATTTCTCTGTTGACTGAGGCTCCGTTTCCATGACAACGGAGCTTGCATCCCCTACAACCGTCACTTTTTCACACTGGCTTCCACGGTGAAACTTTTCTTTGACGACTCGCTCCGTCACTGCATGTGCGCACCGCCGCCGCTGTCGTGGTGAACAGTTCCGCTTATGCGCGAGTAACAAACATGGCGGCCCCGGTAGTGGCGTGACTCCCGGTAGTGGCGTGACTCCCGGTAGTGGCGTGACTCCCGGTCGTGGCGTGACTCCCGGTAGTGGCGTGACTCCCGGTAGTGGCGTGACTCCCGGTAGTGGCGTTCTACTTTTCCAGTTGATTCTCCTCTAATAGCCTCCAGCTCATCATCTGTCCATGCAAATGTCAGCTACTTTCCAGTGTGTTAATATTTATAGCGTGTGGTTCTCCGCACGCATGTATGTGTGGTTTCATTACCAAAAGAAGTGACAGCGCCAACTGGTGGTCTGGCATGCTAACTACATTGTTTTCAGTGTCACTCACAGCTGCAGTGTAAAATGAAACACTTCGCTTGGAATGTCGTCATGGGTCCAGGGTGTGGACTTCTGTTTCTTGTCAATTTCGACTGCTTCCTGTCATGTGACTTCCTGTCTCTTGTTTGACTTCCTGTCTCTTGTTTGACTTCCTGTCTCTTGTGTGACTTCCTGTCTCTTGTGTGACTTCCTGTCTCTTGTGAGTGACTTCCTGTCTCCTTAGTGACTTCCTGTCTTCTGTGAGTGACTTCTTGTCTCATGAGTGACTTCCTGTCTCTTGTGTGACTTCCTGTCTCCTGAGTGACTTCCCGTCCCTTATGTGTGACTTCAAGTCTCCTGTCTGTGACTTCCTGTCTCCTATGAGTGACTTCCTGTCTCTTGTGAGTGACTTCCTGTCTCCTGTGAGTGACTTCCTGTCTCTTGTGTGACGTCCTGTCTCTTGTGTGACATCCTGTCTCGTATGTGTGACTTCCTGTCTCCTGTGAGTGACTTCCTGTCTCCTGTGGGACTTCTTGTCTCCTGAGTGACTTCCTGTCTCCTATGTGTGACTTCCTGTCTCCTGAGTGACTTCCTGTCTCCTATGTGTGACTTCCTGTCTCTTGTGAGTGACTTCCTGTCTCCTGAGTGTCACTTCCTGTCTCCTGTGAGTGACTTCCTGTCTCTTGTGAGTGACTTCCTGTCTCCTGAGTGACTTCCTGTCTCCTGTGTGACTTCCTGTACGGTGTCCAGAGGGGGTCCGGCTGCTGAACGGCTCCAGTCAGTGTTCAGGCAGACTGCAGGTGAAGACCGACCCGTCGGACCGGCGCTGGTCCTCAGTGTGTGAAGCCGACTTGGACCTGCAGGATGCGGAGGTGGTGTGTCGGGAGCTGGGCTGTGGGGCTCCCTCAGCCCTGCAGGGGGCGCTCTATGGAGACGTGCAGACTCCCCCGTGGAGCCCAGAGTTCCAGTGTGGAGGCCATGAGTCTGCTCTCCTGGACTGTAGAAGGTCCGGCTCAGCCAGAAGCAGCTGCTCACCTGGAAAAGCTGCTGGACTCACCTGTGCAGGTAGAAGAGGAGCTGCAGCTTTCACTGCTGTTCTCTTCACACTCCCTTCATCCTCCCTCTCTCTCTCTCTCTCTCTCTCTCTCTCTCTCTCTCTCTCTCTCTCTCTGTTCGGTTTCAGAGCCGATCCGGCTGGTGGGCGGAGCCAGTCGCTGTGCTGGAACTCTGGAGCTGAAGCACCTGGGTGAATGGAGGCCGCTGACCTGGATGTCCAGCACTCTGAGAGAAGCTGGTGCTATTTGTGAACTTGTGGGCTGCGGCTCGGTCGTCTCGATGGACTTAAGCGAACAGGCCTCAGACAGACCTGTGTGGACTGTTGTCCCCTCCTGTCTCCCACCTGAAGGGGACCTGAGGGACTGCGCCTACTCAGTGAACAAGAGCGACGTTCTGAACATCACCTGCTCAGGTACGACCGCGTGTCACATCACGGAGCGTCTCGCCGTATTACCGGAGGTGGACGAACTGGTTTATGTATGGATTGGTCTCTAAAATCAAACTTTGTGAACATTGAACTGGAATTCAGAGCATGCACCTTGTGTTGAGTTGAACGATTAACAGATTAAAAGAGCTCATCAACAGCGTACACTCTCGTACTCTGAGTTTCTCTTAAAAATATTCCTTTCCATACGTCACTATGAACAAAACAAGGTAGCGCACATGCCAGGCCTTTAGGTGGTGCTGTGACTGCTACACTTTTTACATAAACAAGAGAAAATCTGTTAAAACTAACAGAGTACGAGAAAGTCCAAACACTTTAAAATTATGCACATATTGATGGCTGAATGTATATTTCCTGTGAGTGACTTCCTGTCTCTTGAGTGACTTCCTGTCTCCTGTCTGTGACTTCCTGTCTCCTGTGAGTGACTTCCTGTCTCCTATGAGTGACTTCCTGTCTCGTGAGTGACTTCCTGTCTCCTGTTTGTGAGACTTCCTGTCTCTTGTGTGACTTCCTGTCTTCTGTGAGTATCTTCCTGTCTCCTGTCTGTGATTTCCTGTCTCTTGAGTGACTTCCTGTCTCTTGTGAGTGACTTCCTCTCTCCTCCGTTACTTCCTGTCTCGTGTGAGTGACTTCCTCTCTCCTCCCTGTGACTTCCTGTCTCGTGTGTGACTTCCTGTCTCCTGCGAGTGACTTCCTGTCTCTTGTGAGTGACTTCCTGTCTCGTGTGTGACTTCCTGTCTCCTGTGAGTGACTTCCTGTCTCTTGTGAGTGACTTCCTGTCTCCTAAGTGTGACCTCCTCTCTCCTGTCTGTGACTTCCTGTCTCCTGTATGTGACTTCCTGTCTCCTATGAGTGACTTTCTGTCTCCTGTGAGTGGTTTCCTTTCTCTTGTGAGTGACTTCCTGTCTCTTGAGTGACTTCCTGTCTCCTGAGTGACTTCCTGTCTCCTGTAAGTGACTTCCTGTCTCTTGTGTGTGACTTCCTGTCCCGCAAGTGACTTCCTGTCTCCTATGTGTGACTTTCTGTCTCCTGTAAGTGACTTCCTGTCTCTTGTGAGTGAGTTAATGTCTCCTATGTGTGACTTCTTGTCTCCTGAGTGACTTCCTGTCCCCTATAAGTGACTTCCTCTCTCCTGTGAGTGACTTCCTGTCTCCTGTGAGTGACTTCCTGTCTCCTGAGTGACTTCCGGTCTCCTATGAGTGAATTCCTGTCTCCTATGAGTGACTTCCTGTCTCTTGTGAGTGACTTCCTGTCTCCTATGTGTGACTTCCTGTCTCCTGTGAGTGACGTCCTGTCTCCTCAGTGACTTCCTGTCTCCTGAGTGTCACTTCCTGTCTCCTATGAGTGACTTCCTGTCTCTTGTGAGGGACTTCCTTCTATTGTGAGTGACTTCCTGTCTCCTGTCTGTGACTTCCTGTCTCCTGAGTGACTTCCTATCTCCTGAGTGACTTCCTGTCTCCCGTGTGTGACTTCCTGTCTCCTGAGTGACTTCTTGTCTCCTGAGTGACTTCCTGTCTCCTGAGTGTCACTTCCTGTCTCCTATGAGTGACTTCCTGTCTCTTGTGAGGGACTTCCTTCTCTTGTGAGTGACTTCCTGTCTCCTGTCTGTGACTTCCTGTCTCCCGTGTGTGACTTCCTGTCTCCTGAGTGACTTCTTGTCTCCTGAGTGACTTCTTGTCTCCTGAGTGACTTCCTGTCTCTTGTGTGTGACTTCCTGTCTCTTGAGTGACTTTTGGTCTCCTGTGAGTGACTTCCTGTCCCGCAAGTGACTTCCTGTCTCCTGAGTGACTTCCTGTCTCCTTTGTGTGACTTCCTGTTTCCTATGAGTGACTTCCTGTCTCCTGTGTGACTTCCTTTCTCCTGTGAGTGATTTCCTGTCTCCTGAGTGACTTCCTGTCTCCTGTGAGTGACTTCCTGTCTCCTGAGTGACTTCCTGTCTCCTGTGAGTGACTTCCTGTTTCCTGAGTGACTTCCTGTCTCCTGTGAGTGACTTCCTGTCTCCTGTAAGTGACTTCCTTTCTCCTGAGTGACTTCCTGTCTCCTGAGTGACTTCCTGTCTCCTGTGAGTGACTTCCTGTCTCCTGAGTGACTTCCTGTCTCCTGAGTGACTTCCTGTACGGTGTCCAGAGGGGGTCCGGCTGCTGAACGGCTCCAGTCAGTGTTCAGGCAGACTGCAGGTGAAGACCGACCCGTCGGACCGGCGCTGGTCCTCAGTGTGTGAAGCCGACTTGGACCTGCAGGATGCGGAGGTGGTGTGTCGGGAGCTGGGCTGTGGGGCTCCCTCAGCCCTGCAGGGGGCGCTCTATGGAGACGTGCAGACTCCCCCGTGGAGCCCAGAGTTCCAGTGTGGAGGCCATGAGTCTGCTCTCCTGGACTGTAGAAGGTCCGGCTCAGCCAGAAGCAGCTGCTCACCTGGAAAAGCTGCTGGACTCACCTGTGCAGGTAGAAGAGGAGCTGCAGCTTTCACTGCTGTTCTCTTCACACTCCCTTCATCCTCTCTCTCTCTCTCTCTCTCTCTCTCTCTCTGCCTCTGTGCCTCTTTCCCTCCCTCTCTCTCTCTCACCCTCTCTCTCTCTCCCTCTCCCCCCTCTCTCTCTCCCTCTCTTTCTCCCCCCTCTCTTTCTTCCTCTCTTTTTCTCTCTTGCTCTCTCTCTCTCTCTCTCTCACTGTCTCTCTCCATCTCTCTCTCTCTCTATGTCCTGCTCTCTCTCCCTCTCTCCCTCCCTCCCCCCTCTCTCTCACCCTCTCCCCCTCACCCTGTCCCTCTCTCTCTCCCTCTCTCCCTCCCTCCCCCCTCTCTCACCCTCTTCCCCTCTCTCTCCCCCTCTCACCCTGTCCCTCTCTCTCTCTCTCCCTCCCTCTCTCTCTCTCCCTCCCTCTCTCTCTCCCTCTCTCTCACCCTCTCCCTCTCTCTCTCACCCTCTCCCCCTCTCTCTCTCTCCCCCCTCTCTCCCCCTCTCACCCTGTCCCTCTCTCTCTCCCTCTCTCCCTCCCTCTCTCTCCCCCTCTCACCCTGTCCCTCTCGCTCTCTCTCTCCCTCCCCCTCTCTCTCTCCCTCTCTCTCACCCTCTCCATCTCTCTCCCTCTCTCTCTCTCCCCCTCTCACCCTGTCCCTCTCTCTCTCCCTCTCTCCCTCCCTCTCTCTCCCCCTCTCACCCTGTCCCTCTCGCTCTCTCTCTCCCTCCCCCTCTCTCTCTCCCTCTCTCTCACCCTCTCCATCTCTCTCCCTCTCTCTCTCTCCCCCTCTCACCCTGTCCCTCTCTCTCTCCCTCTCTCCCTCCCTCTCTCTCCCCCGCTCACCCTGTCCCTCTCTCTCTCTGTCTCCCTTCCTCTCTCTCTCTCTCTCTCTCTCACCCTCTCCCCCTCTCTCTCTCCCTCTCTCTCACCCTCTCTCCCCCTCTCACCCTGTCCCTCTCTCTCTCCCTTTCTCCCTCCCTCTCTCTCTCTCCCTCTCTCTCCCCCTCCCCCCTCTCTCTCTCTCTCACACACCCTCTCTCTCCCTCTGTTTCACCCTCTCCCCCTCTCTCTCTCCCTCTCTCTCTCTCTCTCTCCTCCAGCATGGCCTGATCTCAGGTTGGCAGGAGGAAACAGTCGCTGTGAAGGAACCCTGGAGATGAGAAGATCTGGAGTTTGGCTCCCGGTGAACATCTGGATTTTACATTTGGATCTGTCGCATCTCTACTGCGCCCGCCTGCGCTGCGGCTCCGCCGTGTCTGTAGGCTGGACGTCTTTTACCAACAGCACATCCGTGCTCGTGATCCTGAGCGACTGCTTGCAGTCTGGCTCTGGCCTCGTCAAATGTTCCAAACTGGTCGATTTCCCGACCAGCAACCACATCACCTGCTCTGGTAAAGCCGCCCGGCTCCACCTTTCCCTCTGTTGCTCCGTCCATACGGCCACATTTATTTATTTATTTTTATTTCTTTCCTTTCCCAGACCTGCTGCTCCCTCCGGTCATCTCCGTGTCCTCGTCCTCCTCCATGCTCGGGGTCTCCGAGGCCCGGCAGCAGGGGCTCCAGGTGATCCGGGGCTCCAGCTTCACCGTCGGCTGCTCCGCCCGGCCCCAGTACCCCGGAGGCTCCTTCCAGCTCCGCTTCACCTCCGCCGACGCCAACGCCTCCTCCGACTCCACCCGGCCGGCCGCCAATCACTCCGCGCACTTCCTGTTTCCTGCCGCGGAGCCCGCCCACCGGGGGAACTACACCTGCGTGTACCACGTCCACGTGTCTGGACACGAGTTCTCCTCGGAGAGCCGCCCGCTGTCCCTGTCGGTGTTCGGTAAGGAGGGGGCATCCGTTAGCATCGGTTAGCATCGTTTAGCATCGTTTTGTATCATTTAGCATCGGTTAGCATCGTTTAGCATTGTTTTGTATCATTTAGCATCGCTTAGCATCATTTAGCATCGTTTTGCATCGTTTTGCATCGTTTTGTATCATTTAGCATCGTTTTGCATCGTTTAGCATCGTTTTGCATCGTTTTGCATCTTTTCGCGTCGTTTAACGTCGTTTTGCGTCGTTTAGCATCGTTTTGAATCGTTTAGCATCGTTTAGCATCATTTTGCGTTGTTTGCGTCGTTTTGCGTCGTTTTGCATCGTTTAGCATCGTCTTGCATCGTTCGTTTCCGTTTTCGTTTCGTACATTTGACACTGAAACGTTCAGAAAACAATAGCAGAAACGTTAAACTGTGACTGTCAAAACAAAAGTACCAAGTTGGATTGTTATTATGGTGACTGTCAAAATAAAACTACCAACTTGGATCGTTACTACAGTGACTGTCAAAATAAAACCACCAAGTTGGATTGTTATTACAGTGACTGTCAAAATAAAACCACCAAGTTGCACCATTATTACCGTGAGTGTCAAAATAAAACCACCAAGTTGCACCATTATTACCGTGAGTGTCAAAATAAAAGTACCAAGTTGGATTGTTATTACGGTGACTGTCAAAATAAAACCACCAAGTTGGATCGTTATTACGGTGACCAAGTCCCAGGAGAATTCGAGGAGTCGGGCCTCTGGGGACTTGCTCCCAGCAACTCCCCAAGCAATGGTGGCCGCCATATTTGTTTTTGGGGGGGGGGTAACAACAGCTCTCGGGGGAAAACGAAACTCTCTTAGTTTCATCGGTACGTCAAAGGGTTGTGGCGATTATGGCCGTTCAGCAAAGGTCGTTTGTTATCACATCTCAGGTCCATTCCAATAAAAACAGCCCAAACCATGAAAGTCGCCCACGAAGTTGCACAATGTATATATATTTCCTCGCCTCAAGGAAACAAAAATGGCCGCCCCAAAAAAAACCCTGTGTGTGTGTGTGTGTGTGTGTGTGTGTGTGTGTGTGTGTGTGTGTGTGTGTGTGTGTGTGTGTGTGTGTGTGTTCAGATCCAACAGCAGTGATCATCAGAGCGGTCGTGGTGCCGCTGTCTCTCCTGCTGCTGGTCGTTGCCCTGTGGTTCTACTTCGCCGTGGTCAGGTATGTGTTAATGCTCTCAGTGTACTAATGCTCTCGTTGTGCTAATGCTCTCAGGGTATTAATGTTCTCAGTGTATTAATGCTCTCAGTAAGCCAATGCTCTGTGTATTGAGGCTCTCAGAGTATTAATGCTCTCAGTGTAGTAATGCTCTCGTTGTGCTAATGCTCTCTTTGTGCTAATGCTCACACTGTAGTGATGCTCTCAGTGCATTAATGCTCAGTGTATTAATGCTCTCAGTAAGCCAATGCTCTAAGTGTACTAATGCTCTCAGTGTATTAATGCTCTTGTTGTGCTAATGTTCTCGTGCTAATGCTCTCAGTGTATTAATGCCCTCAGTGCACTAATGCTCTCAGTAAACCAATGCTCTTGTTGTACTAATGCTCTCAGTGTACTAATGCTCTCAGTGTTCTAATGCTCTGGTTGTACTAATGCTCTCAGTGTTCTTATGCTCTCAGTGTTCTAATGCTCTCAGTGTACTAATGCTCTCAGTGTTCTAATGCTCTCGTTGTACTAATACTCTCAGTGTACTAATGCTCTGGTTGTACTAATGCTCTCAGTGTACTAATGCTCTCAGTGTTCTAATGCTCTCAGTGTACTGATGCTCTCAGTAAACCAATGCTCTCAGTGTACTAATGCTCTGGTTGTACTAATGCTCTGGTTGTGCTAATGCTCTGGTTGTGCTAATGCTCTGGTTGTGCTAATGCTCTGGTTGTACTAATGCTCTGGTTGTGCTAATGCTCTGGTTGTACTAATGCTCTGGTGTGTCTGCAGACCGGCAGGCCGCCGTCCCTGCAGACGACGAAGAGACGAAGCCCAGAAACACCTGGAATCCTGAAGCAGCCGTCGCCTTCATGAAACTTTACGTTTCCCGTTTTACTTTGTTTTCTGTGTTTTGGTAGAAAGAATTTCCAAATATATATTTTTTTTCTTTATTTTTCCAATAACCTGGCACTTTGCAGCTTGTTTTTGCTCGATTGCGTAGCAAAGTGGTTTTATGTTTTCTCAACGACCACATTCTGTCGTCTTTTATCCAAATGTATTTTTGTTTTTAAAATTGGTTTGTCTGTATTTCGATAGGAATAATATTGGTGAGTCATATAACCTTGTAATCTATTGGTTTCCATGGTGACAAAGGTGGTGTTGGCGAATGCCTGCACTCTATTAATTCATTTAATTTCAGTTTACATTTTAATAATTTTTTGTTGTTATCTTGTTTTACGTCAACATGGTTGACGTAAAATGACTAAAATCTCAACATAACGCCTGGAAGCGTTCCTCTCTGGATGTTTGGTGTAAAAATCTGCTTCATGCACATATAAGCACACTTCCCGTTTATTACCTAACGCGGCCTGTGACGTCACGTGGGGCGGGACTTCCCCGGAGACAGTGAACCGGAAGTCTATCAGAAGATGTCCCACTCTGATAAGTTTTCTGGGAACCAACAAACCAACTGTCAGTTTTGATTTTTGTTTTCAGACCAAACCATTGATGTTCCTGCATTTTAAATTTGAACGTTACATTTCAATTCGCTCGCTTGTTACGCAAATGCTAACAGACTTTCTTTTGCTGGTTGTATCTTCCCACAACCAGCAAAAGCATTTCGTCTCCTTATCATTACCGTTAACGAGACATTATGCAATATAGGCGGGACGCTGCTCTTAACAGTCCTTCACTGATTGTATTTTTAAGTTCATATAACCCATAAGCAAACTCTGTGGTTTTTGAAATATATAAAAAAGCAACGAATATGACTACACACACACACACACACACACACACAAATGCTTCCCATTACTATAACTAATAAACAAATCAAATGTGTGAAATATGCCGATGTATGTTATTTCTTTTTGTCCCCGTAAATACAATACAGTGTATTGTAAATGTAATTCTAAACCTTTATTATTTTCTTGTTATTTTCTACCTTATTAATAATAATAATTTTTACTGTTGTGATTGTTGCTGTTTTTTTAAAATTTTATTTTATTGTTTTCATTGTTGTTGTGGCTTTTCCAGCTCCTCCTCCTCCTCCTCCTCCTCCTCCTCCTCCTCCTCAGCTCTGAGGTCTTTACTGTGATGTGGGATTTTGTTTTCCAGAGATGACGTCTGGATGAACTCTGATTTTCTTGATTTTCCTGGAGGTCAGTGGCGGGGCCTGTACTACCACTCTGGATCTTCAACTTTATTCACATAAAACAAAATGCAACGCGGGTCCAGAACTCTGGGGTAAATATCAAATAAGTTGGGAATAGGGTGTCACAGCTAATATCTGAACTAAAGATGAAAAATCCCTTTTCAAATATTGACTTTGGAAGCATGAATATGAATACATGTTTTACATGTAGAACAAACTTTTTGACCAAATCAAATAAACCCTGGTCACTGAGCTTTGAAGGATGTTTTTATTCTTGACTTGTTCCAAGTCTGTTTCGCTCCACCAGGGTTGGTCTGGATTAATGAGCTTAATGGTGCTCAGGCTGACACAACTGCACAAACGTGAATTTATGGAACACAGAACTCCTCCTGTCATCACGGCGAATAATTAATATTCCAATAATAATAATGATAATAATAACAATAATAATGATCATGTTTTCTTGTGTTTGCAGGTGCGGATGTTGCATCATGATCATTATTATTAATATTATTATCATTAATAATAATAATAATAATGTTTTTCATATGTCTGCAGGTGCGGATGTTGCATCATAATCATTATTAATATTATTATTATTATCATTAATAATAATAATAATAATAATAATAATAATAATAATAATGTTTTTCCTGTGTCTGCAGGTGCGGATGTTGCATCATAATCCTTATTATTAATATTATTATTATCATCATTAATAATAATAATAATAATAATAATAATGTTTTTCCTGTGTCTGCAGGTGCGGATGTTGCATCATAATCCTTATTATTAATATTATTATTATCATCATTAATAATAATAATAATGTTTTTCATATGTCTGCAGGTGCGGATGTTGCGTCATAATCATTATTATTATTATTATTATCATTAATAATAATAATAATAATGTTTTTCATGTGTCTGCAGGTGCGGATGTTGCATCATAATCATTATTATTAATATTATTATCATATCATTAATAATAATAATAATAATAATAATGTTTTTCATATGTCTGCAGGTGCGGATGTTGCATCATAATTATTATTAATATTATTATTATCATTAATAATAATAATCATAATAATAATAGTAATAATAACAATAATAATAATAATAATAATGTTTTTCATGTGTCTGCAGGTGCGGATGTTGTACAGAGTGACTCCTCCTCGCGCTGCGCTCCGGTGCGCATGCGCTCTGCATCCCGGCGCATCATCAGCAGCAGCAGCATCAGTGCGCGCGGAGCGCCGCAGACTCAGAGCGACGCAGCGCGCGGCAGGACGCAGCGAGCGGCACCACGGCCCGGTTCCGGCGACCCGCGGACATATGAAGGCTTCCCCCGGCGGAGCAGCGGCCGTTCCCCGGTGATCAGTGAGAGTCAGTCGGTGACTCTGCGCTCTCCTCCCGCACCCGCGACCCGCCGCCCCGACACCACAAAATGGCGGACATCATCGAGCTGGGACCCGCCTACGGTGAGTACCAGGGCCCGGGCCCCGGGCCCCGAACGGGGACCCGTCCACCCGGTAAAAAAAAACCGCTCTGCCGCTCCGGTGCGTCACCGCGGGAAATATCCTGTGTCATGGCGCTGCTGCGGCCCGCGGCCGCCGCCTCGGCTTCACTCGACCTCCTCCATCTTTAAAAAAAAAAACAAAAAAAAAAAAACCCGAACAAACATTACAGCACATCTGAGCGAGCAGCGCGAGGCGGAGCCCGCGAATCAGCCGCCACCAACAAACAACATGTCCTCGAGTCAACCGACGAATTTACATCCATCGTCCCATGGGCCGTGACTGGCGTGCACGCGCACACTGGAGTCGGGCGGGCGGGCGGGCGCGCGCGCGCTGTTGTTTGGCTGCGTTATGACTTAAACAGCGCGTAAGAAAATAAATAAATAAATCAAAGAAGCGCAGAAAATAACATCATCCTCATCATCTTCATCATCATCATCGTCATCGTCACCGAGCGTGCGCGCGGTCCTGCGTGCGGGTGCCAGTCGGGGTGTGTATCGGGTGACGTCATGTCTGAACCGGCGACACAAAACGATTTTATGACAATGAAAATGACTTTTAAATAACAAAAACCCATTAAAAATCCTCGTCGAGCCCCTCATCATCATCATCATCGTCACCATCACCATCATCATCATCGTCAATAACATTAGAAAGATTAGAAAGACAAAAATGTGATTAAGAAGACAAATCATGTTGCTTTAAATGTGTTTATATAGATAATTGTAATCTAGTACATCTGAATTTATCATGGCTATTCTTTATCTAATATATTTTAAGTTTTGTAGTGTCGCTCACTTTCCTCAGGACATTCATTTTCAAGATGAATAAAAATCAATTTAACGATTAATTTATAGATCAGAAACATTGACAGGTGTTTTTTGGGGGGGTAATATTATAATTTATGATCTAGAACATTTCTGATTATATGGAAATAGTTAAAATGTGTTTATTAGTTTTCAGAGACTTGGAAACAGTTTGAAAAAAATCTAATTTCAGAGGAATGGAAATAGAAGATAGATAAATCATTAAGTTGTGGATTAAATTAATTAGCTCTTGATGCAATATAATGTTTTTTCTTGTATGATTTTAATTTGTAAATTTCTGTCTTTGCCTCGCTTCTTTTTTAACGTGTTTGCAGCACTTTGACATTTTCAAATTAAAAGTGCATTAGAAATAAAACGTGTTACTGTAGATTAGATTAGATTAAGAAAATATAACACAACATTTGCTGGTTTGACACTACACTTCTGATTTCTAGTCATTAAAATACTTCAGATGTGTTCAGATGTTGTTTTGATGGGACTTTAAAATCCTGAAAAAACTTTAAAATATGTTTTTTTAATATGAATATAGTTTCTACAGCGTGTGTGTGTGTGTGTGTGTGTGTGTGTGTGTGTGTGTGTGTGTGTGTGTGTTGCTAGGCAGCGAGCTCTTTCAGCTCTTTCCAAAACATGACCTCATCGTGTGTGTAAATGAATGAATTAAACTCCCGGACAACAGGAAGCAGGATCCTCTGCACATTTGACATTTTATTCACTGCATGTGCGTGTGTGTATGTGTGTGTGTAGCATGGTGGCTACATGTTAGCATTGAGTATAAAATACGAACCGCCCGACGACACACACTCGTCTTTGGGCTTCAAAATGAGTTTCCTCAGATTCACTGACTGAACTTTTTCTCTTGTGTAAATAATGGTTGTTGCTCGGTACCACCAGCAGGGGGCAGCGTGGCAGAAGATAAACCCATGTTATTGACTCATCAGTAGAAAGTAACTGCTCTAATGGCGGTCGAGTCCCAGATCACCTCTTCTCTCAGTGGGGGGCGGGGGGGGGGGGGGGGGGGGGGGGGTAAAGAAGTGATGAAGGTGAATTTAAATCTTGCCTGAAACTGACAAAATACACACAAGTAGGAAATGGTTGAAATACGGTTTTGTGTGTGTGTGTGTGTGTGTGTGTGTGTGTGTGTGTGTGTGTGTGTGTGTGTGTGTGTGTGTGTGTGTGTGTGTGTGTGTGTGTGTGTGTGGTGACTTTGACGAAGCCTCATAGAACAATGATTGTCTGTACGAGGCTAACAAAGCCCTCCTCATCCTCCTCATCCTCCTCATCCTCACGTAGTTCGTCCTGCAGATTAAACTCAGCAGCTCTTCGTCATTTAAAGTCACGTCACCGACCTTTGACCTCGTCACCTCTCTGCACCGTCACCGCTCTGCACCGTCACCTCTCTGCACCGTCACCGCTCTGCACCGTCACCTCTGTGCACCGTCACCTCTGTACACCGTCACCGCTCTGCACCGTCACCTCATGCACGCCCTCCTGGACGATCCGTCTCGTCTCGACTCGGCCGTGGAAAAAAAAAAGAAGAAAAAGAAAAATCAATCCCTTCAATAATGCAACATGATGCTTGCAGGCAGCGTATTGATTTCCCTGTGACGTGTTAGCCTGTTAGCATGGTTAGCTCGGTACTTCCTGTCTGCCAGACTTCCTCTCTGATAGACACCAGGACAGATTCTCACGCTGCTGATGCCGAGTCCTGGAGCTGGACAGTTAACGAAGGAGAGGAGGGCTTCAGGAAGTAAAAGACTGAGAAGTTGTGTTTTGTAACACGAACCTGAGTGACAACTAAAGTATTTCTCCGGCTCTCAGTGTGTGTTTTACCTCCTGACGGTTCAGAAATGTATTTATTTGGTTTGTATGTGAATTACCTCGTGTCTGAATCGTCCTCCGGCAGTGGCTTTTCCTCACTTTAAGGCCCGTTTCCATGGCAACGTCTTGAGTTTTTGTTTTTTGTCCCAACGACAAAGATTTGAAAAATCCACCGAGTTGGATTGTTATTATAGTGACTGTCAAAATAAAACCACCAAGTTGGATTCTTATAATGCTGACTGCCAAAATAAAACCACCAAGTTGGATTCTTATTACGGTGACTGTCAAAATAAAACTACCAAGTTGGATTCTTATTATGGTGACTGTCAAAATAAAACCACCAAGTTGGATTCTTATTACGGTGACTGTCAAAATAAAACTACCAAGTTGGATTCTAATTATGGTGACTGTCAAAATAAAACTACCAAGTTGGATTCTTATTATGGTGACTGTCAAAATAAAAGCACCAAGTTGTGTTCTTATTACGGTGACTGTCAAAATAAAACTACCAAGTTGGATTCTTGTTATAGTGACTGTCAAAATAAAACTACTAAGTTGGATTGTCATTACAGTGACTGTCAAAATAAAACCACCAAGTTGGGTTCTTATTATGGTGACTGTCAAAATAAAACCAAGTGGGGTTCTTATTACGGTGAGTAATTCACCAGAAGTTTCCGTTTGAAGACGTTGTCATGGAAACGGGCCGCGAGACTTCAATTTTTCTCGCACTAAAGTCCCACTGGAGCTTTTATTTTGGTGTCTTCTGTCCCGGGGCCGCCGCTGCTCCGTCGTCTCACCCTCGCTGTGTCCTGCTGCTTTCAGCCATGTCCCCGGTGTTGGCGGGCTTCCTGGGCGCCGGCGTCCTGGTCCTGGTGGTGGTGGTTCTGATCCTGCTCTGGTCCTTCTGCCAGCGCCGCTACCTCCGCATATCTGGACGCTACAAGCTGCACGGCGACCGCTACTGCGACGCCGAGGACCCGCCCTACAAGTTCATCCACATGCTGAAGGGCATCAGCATTTACCCAGAATCCCTCAGCGGCAGCAAGCGCATCGTCCGCGGCATCCGGCGCGCCGACCGCTCTGAGCGCGACGGCGAGCGGGGCGGTGGCGCCGGCAGTACCGGCGGCGGTGGCGGCGGGGGGCGGGGCTTGGTGCTGGTGGACGCCGAGAACAACATCCTGGACGTCCCGGGTCAGCTGCAGATGAGCCACCTGGTCCCGCCCCCCGCCGGGTCGGGCCCCGCCCACGGCCAGGGCCGGGTGGAGCGGGCGCTGCCGGTGCGCGCCGACTACTGCTGCCTGGACAGCAGCTCGGCGAGCAGCAGCCAGACCAGCAGCAAGACGGTGTCCCCGTTCACGCCCGCCTCCTCCGACCCCGAACCCGAGCCCAGCCTGGGCTCCGTCAGCCTCACCGTCGACTACAACTTCCCCAAGAAGGCGCTGGTGGTCACCGTGGTCGGCGCCCGCGGCCTCCCCGCCATGGACGAGCAGGCGGGCAGCTCGGACCCCTACGTGAAGATGACCATCCTGCCGGAGAAGAAGCACCGCGTCAAGACCCGCGTCCTGAGGAAGACGCTGGACCCGCTGTTCGACGAGACCTTCACCTTCTACGGCGTGGCGTACAGCTCGCTGCCCGAGCTCACGCTGCACTTCCTGGTCCTGAGCTTCGACCGCTTCGCCCGCGACGACGTGATCGGCGAGGCGGTGGTGCCCCTGAAGGGCGTGGACCCGAGCACGGGCCGCGTCCACCTGACTCAGCAGATCACCAAGAGGAACATGCAGGTGAGTGCCGTGGTCCCCGGACACGTCCGTGTCCACTTCCTGTCTGCCCTGCCTCACTTCCTGTCTGCTCCGCCTCACTTCCTGTCTGCCCTGCCTCACTTCCTGTCTGCCACGCCTCACTTCCTGTCTGCCACGCCTCACTTCCTGTCTGCTCGCTTCACTTCCTGTCTGCCCTGCCTCACTTCCTGTCTGCTCGCTTTACTTCCTGTCTGCCCCGTCTCACTTCCTGTCTGCTCGCTTCACTTCCTGTCTGCCCCGCCTCACTTCCTGTCTGGCCACCTCACTTCCTGTCTGCTCGCTTCACTTCCTGTCTGCTCGCTTCACATCCTGTCTGCCCTGCCTCACTTCCTGTCTGCCCTGCCTCACTTCCTGTCTGTGCCACCTCACTTCCTGTCTGCTGGCCTCACTTCCTGTCTACTCCGCCTCACTTCCTGTCCCCTTTCCTCACTTCCGGTCCGCTCGCCTCACTTCCTGTCTTCCCCGCCTCACTTCCTGTCCGCCCCGCCTCACTTAGTCTCTGCCCAGCCTCACTTCCTCACTTCCTGTCTGCTTGCCTCACTTCCTGACTGTTCGCCTCACTTCCTGTCTGCTCGCCTCACTTCCTGTCTGCTCGCTTCACTTCCTGTCTGCTCACCTCACTTCCTGTCCGCTCCGCCTCACTTCCTGTTGTCGTCCTCAGTGTGAGAGTCGTGGCGAGCTGCTGGCGTCTCTGTCCTACCAGCCGGTGTCTCACCGTCTCAGCGTCGTCGTCCTCAAGGCTCGTCACCTGCCCAAGATGGACATCACAGGACTGTCTGCCAGTGAGTCTCCTCTTCCTCTCCTCCTTCATCCTCCTCTTCCTCTACTCCTTCATCCTCCTCTTCCTCTCCTTCATCCTTCTCTTCCTCCTCTTCCTCTCCTTCATCGTCTCCTCGTTCATTCTTCTCTTCCTCTCCCTACTCCTCCTCCTCTTCCTTCATCCTCTTCCTCTCTTTCTTCATCCTCCTCTTCCTTCACCCTCCTCTCCCTCTCCTCCTTCACCCTACTCTTCCTCCCCTTCTTCATTCTCCTTTTTTCTTTTCTTACTGTCCATTCTGTCCTTTCTCTGCCCTCTGTCTTGTCCTCCTCTTCCACTCCTGCCCTTCCTTCTGTCCTTCCTATTCATCCTCTCTCTCTCTTTCTGTGCTCTCTTTCCCTCACTGCTTCGACTGAACATTGTTTCCTCCTCCTCCTCTTCCTTCACCCTCCTCTTCCTCTCCTCTTCCTCCTCCTCCTCCTTTTCCTTCACCCTCCTCTTCCTCTCCTCCTCCTCTTCCTCTTCCTCTCCCTCCTCATCCTTCCTCTCCATCTTCATCCTCTCCTCCTTCACCCTCCTCTTCCTCCCCTTCTTCATTTTCCTTTTTTCTGTTCTTACTGTCCATTCTGTCCTTCCTCTGCCCTCTGTCTTGTCCTCCTTCCTTCCTCTCCTTCCTTCTGTACTTGTTCTCCTCCTTCCTCTTTCTTTCCGGCCTCCTCCTGGCTTCTCCCTCCCCTCCTCCGTCTTCTTTCTCTCTTCCTTTTCCACTCCTCTCCTTCCTTCCGTCCTTCCTTTTTATCCTCTCTCTTTCTGTGCTCTCTTACCCTCACTGCTCCGACTGAACATTGCTTCCTCCTCCTCCTCTTCCTCTCCCTCCTCATCCTCTCCTCATTCATCCTCCTCTTCCTCTCCTTCATCTTCTCCTCATTCATCCTCCTCTCCCTCTCCTCATTCATCCTCCTCTTCCTCTCCTCCTTCCTCTTCCTCTCCTTCCTCATCCTGTCCTCCTCCATCCTCCCCTTCCTCTCCATCTTCCTCCTCCTCCTCCTCTTCCTCTCCATCTTCCTCCTCCTCCTCTTCCTTCACCCTCCTCTTCCTCTCCTCCTCCATCCTCCACTTCCTCTCCTTCCATCTTCTCCTCATTCATTCTTCTCCTCCTCTCCCTCCTCATTCCATCCTCCTCTTCCTCTCCATCTTCCTCCTCCTCCTCCTCCTCTCCTCCTCCATCCTCCTCTTCCTCTCCTTCCATCTTCTCATTCATTCTTCGCTTCCTCTCCCCCCTCTTCCTCCCCTTCTTCATTCTCCTTTTTTCTGTTCTTACTGTCCATCCCGTCCTTCCTCTGCCCTCTGTCTTGTCCTCCTTTTCCACTCCTGTCCTTCCTTTTTTATCTTCTCTCTCTTTCTGTGCTCTCTTTCCCTCACTGCTCCGACTGAACATTGCCTCCTCTTCCTCCTCCTCCTCCATCCTCCACTTCCTCTCCTTCCATCTTCTCCTCATTCATTCTTCTCTTCCTCTCCCTCCTCATCCTCTCCTCCTTCACCCTCCTCTTCCTCCCCTTCTTCATTCTCCTTTTTTCTATTCTTACTGTCCATTCTGTCCTTCCTCTGCCCTCTGTCTTGTCCTCCTCTTCCACTCCTGCCCTTCCTTCTGTCCTTCCTATTCATCCTCTCTCTCTTTCTGTGCTCTCTTTCCCTCACTGCTCCGACTGAACATTGCCTCCTCTTCCTCCTCTTCCTCCTCCTCCTCCTCCTCTTCCTCCCCAGACCCGTACGTGAAGGTCAACGTCTTCTACGGACGCAAGCGCATCGCCAAGAAGAAGACGCACGTGAAGAAGTGCACGCTGAACCCCGTCTTCAACGAGTCGTTCATCTACGACATCCCGCCGGAGCTGCTGCCGGAGATCTCGGTGGAGTTCCTGGTGGTCGACTTCGACCGCACCACCAAGAACGAGGTGCTGGGCCGCCTGCTGCTGGGCCTGCACAGCCCCGCCCCCTCCGGCGCCGCCCACTGGAGGGAGGTCTGCGAGAACCCCCGCCGCCAGATCTCCAAATGGCACAACCTGAGCGAGTACTGAGGAAGAGGAGGAGGAGGAGGAGGAAGAGGAGGAGGAGGAGGAGGAGCGCCGAGGAAAAAGGAAAGAAAAAACAACAGCAGCTGGGACTCAACCGGTGAAACTACACTGGGAAATACAGACTGAGTGTACAGCACACACACACACACACACACACACACACACACACACACAAGTGCGTCTCAAAACATCAGAAAAGGATCGTTTTTCATCATTTAACAGTGAAAATGACACAAAATGACACATTTCAGCCTTTTTAAAAAAGAAAAAAACTTTTATTCTTCATATTTTTTCTTATCTTGTAGCTCATAAAGAATCCTAAACACAAAATGTAAAATATTAAAATATTTCATACAATCCTTTTTTTTTTTTTTTTGCCAGATGTGAGAATTATTGCAACTAAAACCACTGAGAGCAGAAATAACATAGGAAACGATCAACTTTTCTCTGATAATCGCATTTTTTGACACGTACCTGTACACACACACACACACACATACACACACACTCTGTTGTGATCATAGTTAAACTCTGTCTCTGTTATTTCACCACATTTGCAAGTCGTAAGAAGAAGAATCTTAAGAAGCAAAAAAGAAAACGAGCCGTTTTTCAAATAGAGAAAAAAAAACAACAAAAACCCCATCAAGTCCATTACCGGGGGGGGAGGAACTCTCCAAAAAGACTTACGATTAAAAAGAATAACATAAAAGACATTAAAGAAGAAGAAGAAGAAGACCCCCCCTCCCCCCCTCCTTCATGCACTTCATCGCATGTCCGTCTGAAAAGAGAAAAACGAGCCGCTGACGTCGTTTTCAGCTGAAACTCCGACATGTGAAGAAAAAGCTGAAGCAGCTCTGCATCTGTGTGAATAGACCCCCGTAACCTGTAACCCCCCCCCCCCCCCGCAGGACCTGGACCCCTCCCTCCTCCCTCCCTCCCGGAGACCGTAATCCTCTGGAGCAGAGGGAAGCTGTGGCATCTTTTTAAAACATGTTCCTCTTTTTGAAACAACTTTTAGCCTCAATTCATCCCGGTGGTGCAGAAAAGATAAAAATCTGCTTAGTAATCCCACTTTGTGCCACCAGGTGGCGCAGTGAGTCAGTGGACCGGCTCGCTGCTGCCCCGCAGTGGCCACCGGGGGGGGGGGGGGGGGGGGAGGGGGGTATGACTCCCGTCTGGCTGCCTGACCCTTCAAACACGTCGCCCTTTAATGTTAAGCGCTTCGATTAAAGGTGCAGGTCGTAGATGTGAGTAACGCCACCCGGCATGTCTATGTGGCAGTGTTGTAGTGTTTTCGACAATGGACTGTTAGCACAGCTCGCTATTTGCTGTGTTACAGCGTTAGCATCGCTGGCTAATTTCTACATTGTAGTGTTAGCACAGCTGGCTGATGTCTCCATTGTAGCATTAGCACAGCTGGCTAGTTTCTGTGTCGTAGCGTTAGCACAGCTGGCTAATTTCTACATTGTAGCGTTAGCACAGCTGGCTAGTTTCTACATTGTACCGTTAGCACAGCTGGCTAATTTCTACATTGTAGCATTAGCACAGCTGGCTAGTTTCTGTGTCGTAGCATTAGCACAGCTGGCTAATTTCTACATTGTAGCGTTAGCACAGCTGGCTAATTTGTGTGGCGTAGCGTTAGCACAGCTGGCTAATTTCTACATTGTAGTGTTAGCACAGCTGGCTGATGTCTCCATTGTACCATTAGCACAGCTGGCTCATTTCTATGTCGTAGCGTTAGCACAGCTGGCTAATTTTTACATTATAGCGTTAGCACAGCTGGCTGATGTCTCCATTGTAGCATTAGCACAGCTGGCTGATGTCTCCATTGTTGCATTAGCACAGCTGGCTAATTTCTGTTACGTGGCGTTAGCACAGCTGGGTAATTTCTACATTGTCGCATTAGCACGGCTAGCTAGTAAGCAGTTAATAGCGGCATCAGACAACTTTCAGCTATGAAGGTGAGTAGCGCTAAAATGTACAAGTTTAAAACGAAAAGCAGTCATTGGCAACGCTAACATCACTACAGCGGCTAAGCTAATAGCGCTACATCAAAGTCTATCAATCTGCTTCCTCATCTCATTGGAGGGATTTAAACGAGGCCAGCTGGGGTTTTTTTTTTTTCCCCTGCGGATTTCTGCAGAGTGGCGAGTTTCCCAGAATACCCGCGACGCTCGGCCGTTAGCGCTCCAAACGGCTCACGCAAGCTAACAACAATAAACCATCACGATCCTCTTCAAACAGATTCTGACACGTCGACTGTTACAGGTTCAGTCCCGTCACAGCTTCCCACTGCCCCTCCCCCACAGACCCCCCCCTCCCCCACACAGCCCCCCTCTGCCCCCCCATGAGTTCTCAGAGCGCCCAGCAGGCGGCGCTGCTTTCTGCTGTAGATTTGTACAGATGTGAAGACGCCCCCCCCCCCTACACCTCCCCTCCCCCCACCATGTCCCCGGAGCTTTAGTGTGTGTGTGAGCGCCCCCTGCTGTAGACCTGGATGCTAACCTCTGTGTTGGATTTGTTAACACTTCATTGGACGTGCAAATAAAAAAGAAAACAGTTCGTCATGACGGCCGCGTCGTTTTTATCTTTTATTTGTATTCTTCATTACATGTTTTTCATATATATATATATATATATGTAGCGTTAGCACAGCTGGCTAATTTCTACATTGTGCCGTTAGCACAGCTGGCTAATTTCTACATTGTAGCGTTAGCACAACTGGCTAATTTCTACATTGTACCATTAGCACGGCTGGCTAATTTCTACATTGTAGCGTTAGCACAACTGGCTAATTTCTACATTGTACCATTAGCACGGCTGGCTAATTTCTACATTGTAGCGTTAGCACAACTGGCTAATTTCTACATTGTACCATTAGCACGGCTGGCTAATTTCTACATTGTAGCGTTAGCACAACTGGCTAATTTCTACATTGTAGCGTTAGCACAACTGGCTAATTTCTACATTGTAGCGTTAGCACGGCTGGCTAATTTCTACATTGTATAATATAATATATATCGTATATATATATATATATATATATACAAAAACTAAATTTTTCTCATTTTCTTTCTACTTTTTATACTAATTTTTTTTATTTATACAGTTAAATATTTTATCTAAAATATATATATATATATATATATATTCCGTCTGTCTGTGCGGTTTCACTTTATTTATGTGTTTCCCAGCCTGCAGACGAGGCCGGGAGCAGCGGGGAGGAAAATCAGTGTGGCCAATAAAACGTTCCAATAAAATAAGAATGGAAGCAAAATGTTTCTAAATACTTTTCTGGAAACGTCCTGGAGCCGCTGCCGAGGAGCTGCAGAGCCACGTGTGGCTGCACAGCCACTGACCTTCAGTCATAATATGAATTTCGGGACTTGGTTGGTAGAGCGGTCGTCTCCCAATCGGAAGGTTGCAGGTTCGATTCCCATCTCTGCCCTGCCCACATGCCGAAGTGTAAACTCTGTAGCCTCTATTAACAATATAAAATCTTTCTCATCAAAGTTTTATCAACAGGAATCCAGTAAATCCAGAAAGCAAGGACTTTTTTTTAATAGTGCCTCCCTCAGTGTGAAACCTGGACCTGATGGATGAAGAGCTGAGATCCTGGTTTTCAAAAACTTCTCCATCACTGTCACTGACACAGTACTTTGATACAAGATGGTAGCAGGAGGTGGAGATGAACCACACTGACGTCTGTCACTTTACATTTCACCGGCAAAGTTCTGTGCTGCCCTCTAGTGGCAAAGAGTATTTATACAGGATTACTCTGCAACACACTGTCGCTGCGAGAGCAAATGTTTTTTTTAGAAGAAAATGTGAAATTGGATAATTTCCCACGGCTCAGCTGACGGGATCTGGAGGAATAAATGAATAATGCAATGTAAAAAACAAAAAAGCGTCTTTGAGTGCCTAGAGAAGTGCTTTATAAAACCGATGCATTATTATTATTACATCCTGTGATCAGTCCTGCTGGATCTGGTTTCTG
>NC_137657.1:27945989-27983489 GCF_963422515.1 Blennius ocellaris | reverse complement strand
GGGTGGTTTGGTCAGTAGCTAGTTGGTTGCTTGGTTGGCGGTTTGTTTGTCTGTTTGGTTGGTTGGTTGGCGGTTTGTTTGTCTGGTTGGTTGGTTGGTTGGTCAGTAGTTGGTTGGTTGGTTGTTAGGAGTCACATGACGCCCCCCCCCTCCCCCCTCACCCCCCCCTTCTTTTCCAGACCAGTGCTGTGCTGAGAGCTTCCCAGCTTCCTCTGTTCGATCGGCCCTGGAGTCGGTGACCTCGGTTTACTCGGGGGTCAAAGGTCGCTACCCCCTGCTGGGCATGATGGGCGACGTGGCCGAGGTCGGCGTTCGGAACGTTTCCCATGAGGCCATGAAGAGGGCCACGCCCCTCCTGCAGACCCTGGAGCCTCAGAGTACGTCAGCAGGGTTTTCACCTCACAGTCCTTCGCTCTGGGACTTTTTCACACAAAACCTTCTTTCTCTCCGCTGTGAAGTTGGAGTTGCTAACAGCTTCGCGCTTGTTGGTCTCGACCGTCTGGAGAAAACTTTCCATCCTGAACCAGTCACTGACGAGGTTTGTTCTTTCTTTTTTTAAAATACACAATTAGAAAAGTGGCTCATCAGCAAAATGAAAAACTAAAAACTTTAAATATTGTTACAGTTTTGTTCTGAATCCAATCTGAAGAAGGGAAAAGACATTCATACACGTTAGCATTAGCGCTGCCAACTCACGTTAATCGTTAATATCATGCGTTAACGTTTCAGCTGCTCATCATGCCTCTTCCGCTAGCATTCGCGCCGCTAACTCACCGTGAGCAATTAAAGCATACTGGCTCGCTATGATTCCACATTTTCATATATTAGCATTAGCGCCGCTAACTCACCGTGCGCATTAAGCCATACGGGCTCGCTATGATTCCACATTTTCATATGTTAGCATTCGTGCTGCTAACTCACCGTGAGCATTAATGCATACGGGCTCGCTATGATTCCACATTTTCATATGTTAGCATTAGCGCTGCTAACTCATTTTGATCCTCCATTTCGAGACGTTATCATGAATGTTTGGAAAAGCTCTTTAGCGGCTATGTTGCTAAACATCGCGCTCCTGCAGCTCGCAGCGTGACCTCCCGAGGAGGACGGCGGCTCTCTTTAGCAAGTTAGCTCTGCTAGCTGACGCGCGACGGCACCGCGCCACCCCCGCTGACCGGCCGCGCTCTCCTCCACTCAGGTGGTGGGTCACCTGAAGGACGCCGTCCTCCTGACGCTGGACGACGTGCAGGTGTGGATGGTGGACGGGCTGGACGGCGCCCTGGACCAGCTGGAGTATCTGGCGGACGCCGCCCGCGTGGCCGTGCGGCAGCTGCAGGACACCCAGGTGGGCCGGGCGGCGGCGTCGGGGTTCGACGACGTCCTGAGCCGCCTGGAGGACGCCACCGCCTACTACCTGCCCCTGCCGCCGACGCTGCGTGAGTACCGACCAGTCGGACGGGAAGTGAGACGTTATGGCAACCGGGTCCGATAGGGGCCGAACCAATCGGCTTCTGGTTCAGTCAGTTCCACCGAGCAACAGACGCGACAGCCGGCCAAACCAGTGATTAATCAACTAACCAGCGACTAAACCACCGACATCCCAATCAGTCCAACGTCTCTACTTCTGTCCACCAGTTAACATTTAGACAATCGTACTAAACCACACTGACCCATCGACCAGCTGACCGACTAACCGACCCACCAGTCCAGTAAACAACCAGCCGTGTTAAACACAAACAGACGGCATCTTTCATTTATTATTTCTCGACATACGCAAACGAAGGTCTCCTAACGTGGAGCTTCATCGTAGCTTGTGGCGATAAAGATAAGATAAGATAAGATAAGGTAAGATAAGGTAAGGTAAGGTAAGGTAAGGTAAGGTAAGATAAGATAAGATAAGATAAGATAAGATAAGATAAGATAAGATAAGATAAGATAAGATAAGATAAGATAAGATAAGATAAGATAAGATAAGGTAAGGTAAGGTAAGGTAAGGTAAGGTAAGGTAAGGTAAGGTAAGGTAAGATAAGATAAGATAAGATAAGATAAGATAGATAAGATAGATAAGATAAGTAAGATAAGATAAGATAAGATAAGATAAGATAAGATAAGATAAGATAAGATAAGATAAGATAAGATAAGATAAGATAAGATAAGATAAGATAAGATAAGATAAGATAAGATAAGGTAAGGTAAGGTAAGGTAAGGTAAGGTAAGGTAGGTAAGGTAAGGTAAGGTAAGCCTTATTGATCTCACAAAGGGAGAAATGTACTTGTTACATTCTGCTCTTAAGGACTCATGAGTAGGAAAGACAAGAAATGTGCAAACAGTTAGATAAGATAAAATCTCTTTATTAAGGATTCCGATGTGTCCTAAAGGTTGTATCTGCAAAAAAAAACAACAACAAACAAAAACTTTGTATCTTCAGACACAAAAGCAAATTGAGAATTGTAACTCCAATAATTGATTTTCAGTGAGATCCTGAAAGGGGAAAAAAAAAAAAAAAATCTCATGTGTGAAATGTCTTCAGAAGCAGTTACAAGGTGCACCAGCAGAGGGCGCTGCAGGCTCTCAGCTCAGGTTCAGACTCACATCAGGAGGAAGAAACTGAAACCTGCTGGAGCCTCAATATGACAAAAGATCCCTTTAACACAGGTGGGGGGGGGGGGGGGGGGGGGGGGGGTGTCAAACTGATTTTAGTTGAGGGCCACATCACCTGATCTGACCTCTGACCTCTGGAGGGCCAACAAGTCAAACATCACATCAAACTGCAGATATGGACAAATATCAAAGTCTTTCCATCTTTTGATCCCTTTTGATCCCTTTGTAACTGAATTTGCAAAAATTCAACAACCCTCAGTCACCTTATCTGGATCTCGTATTTTTATTCAGGATTAAAACAATTTGTCATCATCTGGAATTTTTTTGGAGCTGGAATTTTTTTGGAGTTTACATGTCTAAAGTATCCTTTCACATAAATTGGACACCTTTATTGTGAAAGGGGTTGCGTCATGTGACCTCCACAGATTGCATGAATTAATTCTGACCAAGGGCGGTTTTGAACGTCATTTTTGCCAATCTGGTGTTTTTAGATCAGCCTCTTGTCAGTTTTCATATTTATACATTAAATAAAAAAAATAAAAAAAATCACATGGCGGGCCGGATTAGATCCTCTGGCGGGCCGCTTCTGGCCCCCGGGCCTCATGTTGGACACCCTTGCTTTAACAGTTCATCAGCGTCCACCACGTTGTGATAACGTAGTACCCACGCACGGCCTTCGGGGGGCGCTGCAACGCAGAAAAGGAGAGATTTTTTTGTTTGTTTGTTTTATTTTCATAAAAAAAAAAATGTAATAAAAATGAAAGAATTGATCAATCGTTCACCCGCCGCCCTGCCGTCTGTGTCCGTCAGGTCGTGAGTGGGCGATGAGGGTGCAGGAGTACGAGGACGAGGACGAGGGCGACGAGCCCGGCCTGTGGACGCGCCTCCGCAGCCTCCTGCTGACGCTCAGCCTGCACTTCTACCACCGCGTCAGCAGAGTGCGCGAGCGGCTGCAGCGGGCCGCCGGGACGCTGGGAGACGCCGCCGCCAGGGTGAGAGGTCACGCGGAGGTCAAACGGGTTCAAGCCGGGGCCGGGTGGGCGGGGCCGGGTGGGCGGGGCCGACGGGTCGATTCACGCGTCAGAGAAAAGTGGATCGTTTGTACAACGATTCCAAGTCAAAACAGTGAACTGTCGTTCGTCTTGGATGTTTCTTTTCTCCAAAAATGGAACCTTTTTAAAAATGAAACTAAAGTTTTCCAAACCGTCTCCACATGCATACATAAATATATATATTAGTTTAATATATTAGAATGTATACAGTAAAAAAATCACATAATATTGACTATATATATATATATATTAGACTTAGACTTAGACTTAGACTTTCTTTATTTTCATTGCACAGTACATCACACAGTGAGGAAACTGGCAACGAAATTTCGTTGCTTAGCAACCGGTAAAAAAGGCATTAAAAAAAAGACGTATTTAAATATATTTAAAAGAGTAGTGCAATTTTAAAAATAAGGTGCATATATATATATATATATATATATATATATATATATATATATTTAATCAAGATTATTAAACAAGACGAGTATGAAATATTGGAGGTGGGTTAGAATCGGAGTTTTACTTTCTTCTATCCATTTTCAGGCACGTTAATTAGATATAATATCGGTGATGTAGCTGTATCATTGTGGCGTTAGCATTAGCATTAGCTGTCAGCATTTCAGCAGAAGTTGCATCAGCGAGTTTTCGACCAAGTTGGATTGTTATTATGTCAAAATAAAAGTCCCAGGAGGACATGAACTGGGAGTCGTGACACCTCGGGGGAGTGTCTCTACTGAGCATGTGCAGAACGACTAGTTACTACATTTTTATCTAGAAGGTTCCTCCTCGTGAGCCGTTTTCAAAAAGTTCTTTCCAGTGACTCCGAGCACCGTCGTCGTGGAAACGGAAGCCCAAAGCAGAACAAAAGTTTAGCGTTCCAACCCGAAATCCTTGTTTGGTTGATTTCACGGTTTCCCAGATGGAAAATCCTCTTTTCCTCTGGTCAAGTTGTTCTGGAGGATATTTTAGGAACCGCTGGACGCTGCGTTTCCTGTGAGCTCTGAACGGAGACGCGCTCTGAGAGGCGACTCCACTCAGATTTTGATCAGTTTCCGGCCGTCCCCGAGGCGACGGCGGCGGCGGCAGGAATCTGATGTTCATAAAGAAACAAACAGGAGGCGACGTGAGGCAGCCGCTCCCTGAGGAACGCCGCTCTCAGTTTCCTCTGGACCAGATCACGTCCACACCAGTCGTGAACGTTACACGATATGCCAAAAAAAATAGTCCTTCTTTGTTATTGTTGGACAGATTCTATACTTTCCATGGCATAGAGTGATGTAGTACACCTGCCAGGCCTGTAGGTGGCGCTGTGATGTAATACACCACAAACAGAGAAGAAGACAACAACAAAAATCCTCGTATTCGACAATTCCAGCGCGTGACCAGGCGTTCACACTCTTGAGATTCAAACCTTTATTATTATTATTATTATTCCAACCACTTTTTCGACATCTCCCGCAATCCTTCACCGATTTTGACCGTTCAAAGACCGAAACGTGCGGCTTCTTTGGAACATGGTGGCTCTCTTCTAACTATTTGAAATCTTGTGAACTTTTTGAGATATTTCGAATTTTGTGTGAATATTATCACCTTGATCTTTGAAAGATCAAAGCTTTCATCTTGACTGAGTCCAGACCACTCGCATTTTCTTCAGGAAATGCATCCTTCGTTATTATTCTTTTTTCTTAAACTTACGTGTCACTGAGACCAATTTTGACGCCCTAAACACTCAACAGTCAATCAAGACTGGCGAAAGCGCTCAGAAAATATAAAAATTAAACCCCAGAGTGCCAAAAGGGGCTTTCTTGCGCCAACTAGATACACTGAAACGGCCACCGCAGCTCATTGGAAAACCTTGTTTATTTATTTATTCAATTAAAAAAGATTTTTTTAAAAACTTCAAATGGGAATAAAAACAACTTTACTGGCAGTAATGCCGTGTGTGATGCTGGTGTGAAATTACCCTCTGCTGTGAGTCGGGTGTGTGTGAGTCTAGACTGAGGAACTGATAGCGGCTCCCTGAGGACCGCTGCCCCCGGGGCAGTTAATCAGCCCCATCGCGGTAATCGGCCCCATCAGAGTCAGCCTACGTGCTGCACGCCGCATCGCAGCGCCACAGCGCTAATGCTAACCGCCGCTCAGTGGTCACGTTTCTCCAACGGTGGAAGTGAAGTTTCTCCTCACAAAATGACCTTCAGATTTAGATTTCCAACTGAAAAAAAGCTTTAAAATAGTGGGGGGAAAACACAGAACCACTTGACCAAGAGATAAAAATGGTCAAAAGAGATATAAAATGTCAAAATTGTCAAAAGAAATGCTGAAAAAGAAAGTTGAAAACTCTCAAATCAGGAACAAAAGCAGCCGGAATGTTTCCCAACTTAGTTTAGAATTTAAATTTCATAAGCTTAAACTTATAAACGCAACATAAGATACAGTTCATGTTGATATTAACAGTTTAAGTTTGTCCGCCGCAGTTTAAAGGTTAATTTAATGTGTTTAAGTGCGTCTGGTTCAGTTTAAAGGTGAATTAAATTTGCTTTGCGGTTCCAGTTAAAACTGATCTGGTGGAAAGTCACTAAAATGCCTCTTTCGGTTGCAGAGCACTGGTTTCTGACCTGCTGACCTGCACACTGTTAGCATTAGCATTAGCGTGGAAAAAAACCAAATTCAGCGTTAACCTGGACTCAGTTAAGGCGAATGCTAACCGCTGTTGCTTTTTTCATCGGTACAACAGTTGGAAAGTTGCTTCCTCTGTTCTGCTCACCGTTTAGCTTTAGCATTAGCATTGTTCAGCGCTGTTTTATCGATGGGACAATAGCTTTAGCTAATGCTAATGTCTCGTCTACTTGCTAATGTCTCGTCTGGCTTCAGAGTCTCCCTGAGGTGAACTTGATTGGTTGAGCTCGACCAGTCGACCAATCAGAGACGAGTTCTTCTCCTGGGAAACTCTGCGGCGTCAGGTATTTGGGTCAAACTGAGAGAGCGGGCGGCCGCGACCTCTGACCTGCTGACGGGCCGCCAGGGCCGCACGTGATCTCACACACACACACACACACACACACACACACACACACACACACACACACACACACACACACACACACACACACACACACACACGTGCGGCGGCTGATTGGTGTTGACGCGGCGCTCAGCGGCTCACCTGCGGCGCCGCGTCCTCGTTAGCCTGAGAGAGAACAGGAACGATGATTCACTCGTGTTTTTGTCAACATGAGTCGTGAAGGAAGGAGAGGAGAGGAGGAGGAGAGGAGAGGAGAGGAGGAGGAGGAGAGGAGAGGAGAGGAGAGGAGGAGAGGAGAGGAGAGGAGGAGGAGAGGAGGAGGAGAGGAGAGGAGAGGAGAGGAGAGGAGAGGAGAGGAGAGGAGGAGGGGAGGGGAGGAGAGGAGAGGAGAGGAGGAGAGGACCCTCCTCCTCCTCTTCCTCCTCCTCCTCTTCTTCCTCTTCCTCCTCTTCCTCCTCCTCCTCTTCCTCCTCCTCCTCCTCCTCCTCTTCCTCCTCACGTGTCACTCCTCCTGCCAGCCGGACCAGAACAAGGGTTCCCTGTTCCTTCCTCTCCGTGGTCGTGAGGGGAACCGGAGCGGCGGAGTGGGCGGGGCCTCGCTCCTTCACGCTCCGTCTCCTCCGAATCGGGGTCACCCCTCGTCGCCCCACGGCACAACTCCCCCCCCCCCCACCCCCCCCCCCCCCCCCCCCCCCCGGTCCCGGCTCAACGTGAGGTCCTCGAACGCCCCGGCCTTCGTCTCACCGTTCAAAACAGCAGAAGAGATGAAAGAGATGAAAGGTGGAGGAGGAGGAGGAAACAATGATGGAGTGTTGCCGGGTCGCTCCCGATGAAAAGGTCAATAAAAGTCAAAGGTCACGACGGCTGAAAATCCAACGCTTCGCCATGAAACAGGAAGTGACGTGTGTGACACGTAGAAGATGTCGATGATGTCATCGGGTGGGCGTGCCCCGAGGCGACCTCTGACCCTTCCGTTCTTTAACGCCTTCGCTTTGTCTCCCCCTGCAGGCGGGCCTGACTCAGGTGCTGCAGCAGCTGGGTGACCTGCTGCAGTACCTGCAGGGCCTGCTGGTGGCGCTGGTGTACCAGGCGGAGGCCGTCCGCGAGGCCTCCCTCGGCAGGGTGAGCGCCCAGGCCGCCGTGCTGTCCGACCTGCGGGCGGTGCGCCAGATCCGAGAGCTGCCGGTTCAAATCCAGCAGCTGCTGGGCGACGTGCAGGAGCTGTCCAAGATGCTGCTGCAGCTGGTGGTCAACGCCACGCCGCTCTACAACATGGTGAGTGGACATATATACCACACATATATAGAGAAAATACATGAGCCAGTCAAACCTGGCATATATAGACGATATACCTGGAAACAGGAAGGACTAAAACCTGACATATATAGAAAATATACCTGGAAACAGGAAGAAAACAAACTTCAGACATATAGAAAATATACCTGGAAACAGGAAGTATTAAACCTGACATATATTGAAAATATATCTGGAAACAGGAAGAAAACAAACTTCACATATATAGACGATATACCTGGAAACAGGAAGGACTAAAACCTGACATATATAGAAAATATACCTTGAAACAGGAAGAAAACAAACTTCACATATATAGAAAATATAACTGGAAACAAGAAGAAAACAAACTTCACATATATAGAAAATACATGACCCAGTCAAACCTGACATATATACACAATATACCTGGAAACAGGAAGGACTAAAACCTGATATATATAGAAAATATACCTGGAAATCAGAAGAAAACAGACTTGACATATATAGAAAATATACCTGGAAACAGGAAGAAAACAAACCTGACATATATAAAAAACATATATACCTGGAAACAAGAAAACAAACTTGACATATATAGAATATATACCTGGAAACAAGAAGAAAACAAACTTGACATATATAGAATATATACCTGGAAACAGGAAGGACTGTAACCTGACATATATAGAAAATATACCTGGAAACAAGAAAATAAACTTGACATATATAGAAAATATAAACCTTGAAACAGGAGTTAAACTAATGTGATAAAAAGTAAAATCATAGCTACAAAAAGCCCAGAACAGGTTTTCCAGAGTGTGATGAGTCCAGGAGGAAGCCGCAGCTGTAGGGAGGTCGGGACTCGAACCGGGGGACCGGTGACGGTGTTGCAGCGAGGGGGGGGAGGTGCTCACGGCTGCACGCCTGTGTTTCAGCTGCAGCAGCCCAGCGCCCAGGAGGTGGAGGACTTCCTGAACCAGGAGGACTTCAACGGCGAGAGCTTGTCCCGCCGCAGCTCGGCCGGCAGCCTCTTCCTGAAGGCGATGGACGGCCGCCCCCGCCGCCGCCGCAGCCTGTACTCCCGCGCCGCCCGGGGCTCCGGGGGGCCCCAGCAGGGCGCCCACAGCCCCGACCCGCCGAACGGCCGCCGCCGCTCCAGCCTGAAGGATTCCCCCGGCACGGAGAGCCTGGCGCTCCCTCCCGAGGCCGCCGCGTACCGCCGGCCCTCCGCCACCGAGCTGCTGCTCACGCCGCTCAAACAGTTCGTGGCGCAGAGCCAGAAGGCCTTCGAGTACCTCAGCCCCAACTCCGCCGACGAGCCCACCATCACCGTGGAAACGGACGAGTCCTAGGCGCCGCGCCGGAGTCCGACCCCGTGCCCCTCCCCCCGTCCACGCCCCCGTCCACGCCCCCGTCCACGCCCCCGTCCCCCGCCGCACCCCGCCCCCGCCACGCGGCGCTGCCTCGGCTGCTGCTGGTCTGTGCGTTTGAGTTCCGCCGCCGAGCCGTCGGCCGAGTCTCCGCCCGCCGCCGGCGCTCGCGTCCAGCCGGCCCGGACCAGTTGGTGTAAACGTACAGAACTGCATCATCTGCGTGTTGTTGTTGTTTCTCTACATGATTCAGGCTAAAGTAAAAAATAAAAAATAAATAAAAAAATGTCCTTCCTTTTTCTTCCCCTCTCCGCGATGCTACTGAAATGTGTAGACCGACGGCCCGAGCTGCTGGTGATGATCAGCTAGCATGTTTAGCATGTAGCATGGCTGGCGTGTTAGCCTGAAGCTCTTTCGCATGTAGCATCGCTGGCGTGTTAGCCTGAAGCTCTTTAGCATCGCTGGTGTCTTAGCCTGAAGCTCTTTAGCATGTAGCATCGCTGGCGTGTTAGCCTGATGCTCTTTAGCATGTAGCATGAGTCACTGCTACTGCATCAACTGAGCGACGTCAGGCTAACTCTCCTGGTGATGAAGTTGCTGATGTACCAACTATCTTCCTCCTCCTCTTGATATTTTGTCAGAAGATAATTTGTCTGTTTTACTTTTGTTGTTCTCGTTCAAATTAAAGAATCTCCAAACCGCCGCTGTAGTACGAGTATGCCATGCAGCAACACTGGTATCGATATCTGTATCTGTATCGGTATCAGTATCTGTATCTGTATCGGTATCAGTATCTGTATCGGTATCAGTATCAATATCAATATCGGTATCTGTATCAATATCGGTATCAGTATCTGTACGCCCCGAACGTTGTTACACGTCAAATGTACACGTTTCATTTTAGGCTCCACTTGAAGCACTCTGTAAAGTCCAGTCGGGTCGTGACGGCGTTGCCACGGTGACAGAGGCTCGTTTTGGTCCCTGGCTTGATGGCGGTTAAAGGAAAGTTGATCTTCCATTGAAGGAGCGTCTGATCTGGAAATGCTGGAATCGCCTCTGTTTTAGTCCATGTTTCTCCACAACTTCCTGTTCCCGCTGCAATAAAGCTTCTCCAACGCCCCATTTCAAAAACTGACTCCATATTTTTTTTTTTATTGGTTTCTCTGTATTTTAAAACTACTGAAAAGAAAAGCTGTTTTTTGCATAAATGTCAAGAAAAGTGTAAAGTTGTATTTTATTTTATTTATTTTGCAACACGGCCACATTATTTTATATTTACAGTCTGAAAATACCTCATGGTAAATAACTGCAGTAGAATTTGTCCTGTTCCTCCAGTGGTGATGAAATCAGTGAAATCAGTGAAATCAGCCGTCTGCCGCTTGTTTCTGGTGTTTTTTTTACTGCTTCCTGTTTGTCTGTGGCCACGCCCCCTCTGCTGTTCCTTCTTTTTACACACACACACACACACACACACACAAACAACAGACTGTGGCTCACAAGCCCCGCCCACCGCGGAGTGTATAAATGGAGCAGCCCAGCAGCCAGAGAGCAGAAGTTCCCACGTCCAGTGAAGGCAGCACCGTCCTGATGGTGGTGGAGGAGAAGAGCAGGGTGGAGGCAACGGAGGCCGGCCAGCAGAGGGTGGAGGTCAACATCCTGCTGCTGGGGGCGCACAACGTGGGCAAGTCGGGTCAGTAGCTGCTTTCTGACTCAATTCATCTCTCCTGCTTTGCAAACTGACAGTTTATTCTGAAAATCCCTGCAAGCGGTTTCCTGTGTGAGTGAAAGTGAGAACTTCTCCAAATGAGAGAGTTTATTGTGAATCGCTGGTTTCCTCCCCTGCAGCTCTGACCGTCAGGTTCCTGACCAGGAGGTTCATCGGCGAGTACGGAGACGTCGGTGAGTGACGCTCTTCTTCTGCTGAGTTACAGTGTGGCGCCGAGGTGTGGCGTTGAGGTGCGGCGTTGAGGTGCGGCGTCGAGGTGCGGCGTCGAGGTGCGACGTCGAGGTGCCAGGTTGAGGTGCCAGGTTGAGGTGCCAGGTTGAGGTGCGAGGTTGAGGTGCGAGGTTGAGGTGAGGCGTTGAGGTGCGAGGTTGAGGTGAGGCGTTGAGGTGCCAGGTTGAGGTGCGAGGTTGAGGTGCGACGTTGAGGTGCGAGGTTGAGGTGAGGCGTTGAGGTGCGAGGTTGAGGTGCGACGTTGAGGTGCCAGGTTGAGGTGCGAGGTTGAGGTGCGACGTTGAGGTGCGAGGTTGAGGTGAGGCGTTGAGGTGCGAGGTTGAGGTGCGACGTTGAGGTGCGAGGTTGAGGTGAGGCGTTGAGGTGCCAGGTTGAGGTGAGGCGTTGAGGTGAGGCGTTGAGGTGCGAGGTTGAGGTGCGAGGTTTAGGTGCGACGTTGAGGTGCGACGTTGAGGTGCGGCGTTGAGGTGTGGCGCCGAAGTGTGATGTCGAGGTGTGACGTTGAGGTATGATGTTAAGTTAAGGTGTGGCGCCACGGTATGACGCCACGGTGTGACGTTGAGGTGTGACGTTGAGGTGTGACGTTGAGGTGTGACGTTGAGGTGTGACGTTGAGGTGTGACGTTGAGGTGTGACATTGAGGTGTGATGTTGAGGTGTGACGTTGAGGTGTGACGTTGAGGTGTGACGTTGAAGTGTGACGTTGAGGTGTGACGTTGAGGTGTGACGTTGAGGTGTGATGTTGAGGTGTGACGTTGAGGTGTGATGTTGAGGTGTGACGTCGAGGTGTGACGTTGAGGTGTGACGTTGAGGTGTGATGTTAAGGTATGGCACCGCGGTATGACGCCGCGGCGCTGGAGTGACACCACACTGACACTGCGTCTCCCTGTAGAGTCGGTTTACAGCCGGGTGGACCGGGTCAGAGGTCAGGAGGTCGTCTTCAACATCTGGGACTCGCAGTGCACACAGGTAACTACACACTCACAGTAATGAGTATCAGAGTAATCAGAGTACAGAGTATTCAGTACAGGTAGGAGTAATCGGCATTTGCACGGAATAACTACCATACAGTCATCAGAGTACTGGAGTAATCAGAGTATGGACAAAGTACTGTGAAGAGTAATCTGAGCAATGACACAAGTAATCAGACTACAGAGTAATCTGACTACAGTACAGACTAATCAGACTATGGTATGGAGTAATCGGAGTACAGTCAGTAATTATTACAGTGCAATGTAATCACAGTACAGGGGCTAGACCTCCAGTGTAATGAGACTACTTACATTCCGGTGTAATCAGATTACTGAGCCCCCCATTGTGTCCAGCTCCCAGAGAAGAGCCTCCAGTGTAATGAGACTACATAGTAATCAGATTACTGAGCCCCTCATTGTGTCCAGCTCCCAGGAATAGCCTCCAGAGTAATGAGACTACATAGTAATCAGATTACCGAGGTCTGACTTCAGCTCCCAGAGAAGAGCCTCCAGTGTAATGAGACTACATACCTTCCGGTGTAATCAGATTACTGAGTCCCTCATTATGTCCAGCTCCGGAGAAGAGCCTCCAGAGTAATGAGACTACATAGTAATCAGATTACTGAGTCCCCCATTGTGTCCAGCTCCCAGAGAAGAGCCTCCAGTGTAATGAGACTGCACACATTCCGGTGTAATCAGATTACTGAGCCCCCCATTGTGTTCAGCTCCCAGAGAAGAGCCAGTCGGGGGTCAAGCGGCTGCAGTGGGCCGACGGCGTGATCCTGGTCTACGACATCTGCGACCGCAGCAGCTTCCTGCTCGTCCGCCAGCAGCTGCAGCAGATCCGCCGCCGCAGGAAGTGGCCGTCGGCGCCGGTGGTCCTCGTGGGCAACAAGCGGGACCTGCGGCGCCACCGCAGCGTGTCGGGGGAGGAGGGCGCGGCTGCTGGCGCTGGCGCAGCGCTGCGGATTCTTCGAGGTGTCGGCGGCGGAGACGTACCACGGCGCGCTGCTGGTGTTCCACCGTCTGGTCGACATGGTCGCCGAGAGCCGCGCCCTCAGGAAGAGCTCGGCCGGCGTCCGCGGGATCGTCCGCAGCGTGTCGGCCGTGTTTGCCAGGAAACGGGCAGAATGAACGTCCAACGACTGTTGTGTGGGAATTCTGGCGAGGCGACGACTTCCTGTGGGACGCCGCCCGAAGACGTCGAAGGTCCGAGACGAGACGGACCGAGGCGGGATGAGACTGTGGCTGGTTGGTCGGTCGGTCAGTAGGCTGGTTGGTTGGTTGGTTGGTTGGTTGGTCAGTTGTTGGATGTTTGGTTGAATGGTTGGTTATTTGGTCAGTAGGTTGGTTGGTCCATTAGTTGTACGACTGGTTGGTCGGTTGATTGTACGATTGGTTGGCCAGTAGGTTGGTTGGTCAGTTGGTTGTAGGATTGGTTGTTTGGTTGGTTGGTCAGTTGTTTGGTTTGTTGGTTGGTCAGTTGTTTGGTTTGGGGTGAAGTTGGTCAGAGAAAGGTTGCGGCAGTGGTTTGGCGGCCGGTGGTTGAAACTGACTGGAGGATCGTCCGTTGGCGGTTTTTCACCACAGAAGAAGAAGCGAAGAGGAAGAACCTCCGCCAGCGGTTCAGTTCTCGTCTGAACATCCTGAAGTGACGATCCGATCGTTTCCTCAGAGGAGGAAGTGAAGTTGGGTTCCTGTTCCCCAGAGGACGAACCTTCACCTGCTGGCCGTCACTCGTTCATCAGAGGAGTCGTTTGAAGACGATCCAATAACGTCGTCGTCCGGAGGTTCATGTTCCCCCGGAGGCAGAACCTCTGTGGTTCCGGTGTTTGGTGGAACTGTGAGACTCTCCAGAGGTTCTGGACTGGTGGACATTCATGGTCCTCAGAAGACGTGTTTTAATAAAGTGTCTTTTCACACTCCTTCGTGTCGATGCTTTATTGGTTTGTCTTTATTCCACCAACTTTTCACAAAAACGTCTCGCTTGAAATGCCTGAAATCTTCGGAGACGATTTGTCTTCATGTGAAGACGAACCCCTGAGATTTTATACACGTTTCATATATCTAGTATGGCTTGGTTTCTCCTGAAGAATGGGCTTCAAAATAAAACTACCATGTTGGGTTGTTTATACGGTGACTTTCAAAATAAAACTACCAAGTTGGGTTGTTAATACGGTCATTGTCAAAAATAATTGTTAATACGGTGACTTTCAAAATAAAACTACCATGTTGGGTTGTTAATACAGTGACTTTCAAAATAAAACTACCAAGTTGAGTTGTTGATATGGTGATTGTCAAAATAAAAGCACCAAATTGGGTCGTTAATACGGTGACTTTCAAAATAAAACTACCAAGTTGGGTTGTTAATACGGTGATTGTCAAAATAAAATGAAGAATACAGGATAAAGTAGAAGTGCAGTACTGAAGAGGTTTTCTAATCTGCTGTAGAGGAAAATGAACAATAGAAGAAGATAGAAAGTGTTTCGTGGCTCTTTGGCGCCACCTGCTGGTTCACATCTGCACTGAGTCTCATTCAGAAAGACAGCAGACAAAACAAACTTTTTTATTTTTTTATTCCATAAAAATCTCAATGTCACACGTCATGTTTCTATTCCACATTTAAGCTCTAATTCACTTTGATTTTCTTTGATAGTTTTTGGTTTTGTTTTGTTTGTTTTGTTTTAAATCTTGCCTCTTCCTCCTCTTCCTCTTCCACCTCCTCCTCTTCCTCTTCCTCTTCCTCCTCCTCCTGTAAATTTATATTAATTTAAATATAAATCTTATTAATAAACGACCTGCCTATAGACTTCCCATTCTTCTTTTCTTCCCATTTCTTCTTCTTGCACTTCATTCTCATTTTCATCTTCTTCTTCGCTCGGCGAGCTGGAAGAGGAAAAGCTGAAGCAGCAACTTCTGAGAGTTTGTTTTTTATTTTTCTTGCCCACTCATGTCTTTTCCTCTGTCTCTGTCCTCCTCACAAAATTCTATCCCCCCTTTCCTGGGCCTCTTGAACATAACACCGTTATAACACTGTGGACTAGACTCTCGTGAGTCATCATGAGTCATAATGAGTCACCGTGAGTCACCGTGAGTCACCGTGAGTCGCAGCACGTGAGACCCTTCCAGTACTTTCCCGTCCGAAGAAGCAGCGTGACGTCACGCGAGACACACGAAGAACAATATTAACCGTTACAACGTGGCTTTATTTGTCTTTCGGGAAAAGTTTCTGATAAAAATCCACCCGAAGCGCACAGAAAATGTGCTTTTATTCTTTTTTTTTTTCATTCGTGAGGGTGATGTGCTTTTATGTTGAAAACACTTCCACAGGAAGCCTCACATGACGTCACCGGACTGTAACAGAAACGAAGGGTCCCGCCCCTCGGCATGGTCCAACCTGCCCGAGAGTCCTGGGAGCGTTCAAAGCAGAAAAACACCCCGAAGACTCCAGACGGACGAGAAAATAAGAGGATTTCTTTTATTCTACTTGTCTTTTTTTTTTAAATCTTTTTGTTTCGCCGTCGCGAGGGAGGGAAGCGGCGCCGTAACGGACCGGAGGAGTAACGCGAAGTAACGGTGAGTTTTCAGCAACGTTAGTTCTTCTTCCAGTTTTCACCTCTTGAAGCCGAAACTTCTCAAACTGCACTGGGGAAGGAAAACGTCCCGAGTGGAATTTTCGGTGAATTTTTCCGTGGGTGAAAAAAGCTCCGGGAAGGGAATTATTTGGGCCGGTGTTACGGTTGTTTTTGTTCCCCTCGTATCTGGTCCCCCCCCTCCCCCCTCCAGACTCCAGCTGCGTTTAGGAAGAGATAAGATTCTAGTCATCACAAACTTTAGTCCTCACATCAAGCTCAATATTACACAAATACCAGTCAGCATTAATAATAATTGCAATAAAGAAAATAAACTGTTTATATAAAAAAATATACTTACGTCTAATGATACACAAAAGTACAGAAGCTTGAAATGCAAAACAAATGGACTCAAAAACTCTTTTCTTCCCCGTTGCCTGAACATGTTTACATTTAATCTGTACACTGCACACAATGCACATCGCACTTTCTAACGAATATTTTGCACTGCTCTGTTATTTTACTTTATTTTGTATTTATGCTATTTTCTTGCGTATATACTTATTTATTTATGTATGTCGGCACCAGGGTAGACGGCAAAGTAAGAATTTCATTAACACCGTGAAACCTGGCTTCTACTGTTGAAATGACAAATAAAACACCTTGAACCTTGAACCTTGAACACGTGGAGGTACAGGAGTAACGTAAGGTGGAAATACTAATAATGGTATTAATGTTTACAGTATTCTCAGTGTCAGAATAGTGGTATTTCTACATTTAATAAAACATTAAAACACACGCGCTGTGAGTTGTACCGCGATTATTTCACTTAAACGCCATGAATTGGGTTTTGAAGGAATTCGTCATTAGAATCTGCCTCAAAGCCTGAAACCACGTTTTTAAAAACTCCCCATCAGGATCTGATTCATTCATTCATTCATTCATTCATTCCAGAAAGGAGGTACCAGCAGGGCTGTGCGATTTGTGGGAGGAGTCAACGGGGGGAGGAGCCTACCTTGATTGTGATTGGCTCAACCCCTGATGACACTATATGGGGTTTGAAAAACTGGACCTGGACAAAGTGGGGTTGTTTTGGTTTGTTTTTTAAAATTTCCATTCTGGTTTGTTTGTGTTTCACAGGAAATGACGTCGCTGCCCGACATGGAGGCCAGAGACTCAGCAGAGCACCTGAGCAAGCAGGTAAAACAAACGCCATTTCCTTTTTTCTTTTTCTTTTTTTTTTAAACCTAAACTTCCTCTCGAGCGGTACGGCTGCGTGGCCTCATGGGGGATGGTATTCAACGTTCACATGCTAACGGCTAAAATTAATAATGTAAAAACAAAAAAAAAACTAACGGCGGAGCCGTCGTCTGTCCTCCAGGCTGCAGAGCAGCGCCCCCCGGAGGGCTGGAGGGAAAATACAGGCCTCGTCTGTGAATCGGAGGGTTTGTTTACTCGTCACTTTAGCGGTTAGCCGCTAGGCTAAATTTGACAGAGGTCAGGTTGAGGATGTCGACGTCCAGTCTGGTCTGTCCTGTCTCCAGAGGAGACGTCCAGTTGGGCCTGTCCTGCCTCTAGAGGAGACGTCTCCTGGATTGTTTCAGCCTGGCGATGGCTCAGTTGGAGTTTTTTTTTTTTTTTTGTTATCACCATGTTTCAGGCCGTCCCTCCTCCTCCTCCTCCTCCTCCTCCTCCTCCTCCTCCTCCTCCTCCTCATGTTCAAGGTCTCACCAGCTCTCCCGAAACCTCCGTCCAGGACGATTTACTATTCGTCCACAAAGACAAGCACTGAACCTCTCGCTGGGCTCTGACCTCCCTCTCTCCTCTTCCTCTCCTCCCTCTCCTCCCTCTCTCCTCCCTCTCCTCCCCCTCTCTCCTCCCTCTCTCCTCCCTCTCTCCTCCCTCTCCTCCCTCTCCTCCCTCTCTCCTCCCTCTCTCCTCCCTCTCCTCCCTCTCTCCTCTCTCCTCTCTCCTCCCTCTCTCCTCTCTCCTCCCTCTCTCCTCCCTCTCTCCTCCCTCTCCTCCCTCTCTCCTCTCTCCTCTCCCTCTCTCCTCTCCCTCTCTCCTCCCTCTTCTCTTCCTCTCTCCTCCCTCTGCTCTTCCTCTCTCCTCCCTCTCTCCTCCCTCCCCTCTCCTCTCCCTCTCTCCTCCCTCTTCTCCACCCTCTCCTCCCTCTTCTCCACCCTCTCCTCCCTCTCCTCCTCCCCCTTCAGAAACACTCCCCCCCCTCCCCCACTCAAACTCTCCACCCTAATCACCTCATGAAGAAACCAGACCTCCACCCTGGAGGGTTCAGTGCTCGGCCATATTGGGTGTGGCCTGTTGCGAGGGGGCGTGGTATGCTGCTAGGGGCGTGGCATGTTGTGAGGGGGCGTGGCCCACCAAGTAGGACAGTTCCTGCTCGGTGTATGTAAAACCAGCACCCGCCTGACGTCTCGCTGCTTAATTTTCTTCTTCTTCTGGTTTTAAAAAGGGTCTGCAGAGGCCGTTAATCATCCACCTTCGTAATCTCGCCCCCCTCCCCCTCCCCCTCCCCCTCCACCCCCCCCACCCAAATACTCACCCTCGCTTGGCCACCTGCCAGTGGGCCTGACACTCACCAGGCCTCCAGCTCGCCGTCACAAAAGTAAACATCATTTGTGCTGCGGCAGCGCAACAAGGCATTCTGGGTATTTTACAGTGGCTTGGTTCCCCTTTCTGGTCTCGATACGACCGACTGCTATCGCTTTCTGTGAATTCACACTCTTGGATGTGTGTGTGTGTTGGCTGTGCAAGGGTCTGAATGGCAGTTGTGCCACACACACACACACAAGCATGCGTAAAAAGGGGCGTGGCCACAGACAAACAGGAAGCAGTAAAAAAAAACACCAGACGCACTGATTTCATCACCACTGGAGGAACAGGACAAATTCTACTGCAGTTATTTACCATGAGGTATTTTCAGACTGTAAATATAAAATAATGTGGCCGTGTTGCAAAATAAATCAAATAAAATACAACTTTAACTTTTTTTGACATTTATGCAAAAAAACACTTTTCTTTTCAGTAGTTTTTTTGTGAAACGTTGGTAAAATACATAGAAACCAATAAAAAAAAAAAAAAATGGAGTCAGTTTTTGAAATGGGGCGTCGGAGGAGCTTTATTGCAGCGGGAACAGGAAGTTGTGGAGAAACATGGACTAAAACAGAGGCGATTCCAGCATTTCCAGATCAAGCGCTCCTTCCTTCCCTCCCTCCCTCCCTCCCTCCCTCCCTCCCTCCCTCCCTCTTGGTTTCGTCATGTATAATATGTCCAGTTGTATGGAACACCCGTCATAATACGCTGTTACACGAGATGTGAGCTAATTATTGGACGCCTCCTCAGCTGTGCAGCAACTGCGACGCCTCCCAGGCGGAGTTCTGGTGTCTGGACTGTGACGGGTCCCTGTGTGGCGCCTGTGAACTGGCTCACCGGAGGGTCTCGCTGACCAGAGCCCACCGCCTCCGCAACCAGCCGCACTCAGGTCTGATCGCAGCCGCCTCCCACACACCAACAACAACACAACAACAATAACACAACAACAACAAAATGCTTTCTGGAGTCTGTTAGCACAGCGGTCCCCCCAACCCCCGGGATCAATTGGTACCGGACCGCCCAAGAAATAATTCATTCATTCTGGAGAGAGAGGAAGAGGGAGGGAGGGAGGGAGAGACAGAGTGAGAGAGAGAGAGAGACAGAGGGAGACAGAGACAGAGTGAGACAGAGACAGTGAGAGAGAGACAGACAGAGTGAGAGAGAGACAGAGGGAGAGAGAGAGACAGAGACAGAGTGAGACAGAGACAGTGAGAGAGAGACAGAGACAGTGAGAGAGAGAGCGAGAGACAGAGAGAGAGAGAGCGAGAGACAGAGACAGTGAGAGAGAGACAGAGTGAGAGAGGGAGAGAGAGTGAGTGAGAGAGAGGGAGAGTGAGTGAGGGAGAGAGACAGAGGGAGAGAGAGGGAGTGAGAGAGAGGGAGAGTGAGAGACAGACACACAGAGAGAGAGAGAGACAGTGAGAGAGAGACAGAGGGAGAGACAGAGACAGAGTGAGAGAGAGACAGAGGGAGAGAGAGAGAGACAGAGACAGTGAGACAGAGACAGAGAGTGAGAGAGAGACAGAGGGAGAGGGAGAGACAGAGACAGTGAGAGAGAGAGCGAGAGAGAGAGCGAGAGACAGTGAGAGAGAGACAGAGTGAGAGTGAGTGAGTGAGAGAGAGGGAGAGTGAGTGAGGGAGAGTGAGAGACAGACACAGAGAGAGACAGAGAGACAGAGGGAGAGGGAGAGTGAGAGAGAGACAGGGAGAGGGAGAGCGAGAGACAGAGACAGTGAGAGAGAGGCAGAGGGAGAGAGAGTGAGTGAGAGAGAGTGAGTGAGACAGAGTGAGGGAGAGAGAGGGAGTGAGAGAGAGAGGGAGAGTGAGAGACAGACACAGAGAGAGAGAGAGAGATACCAGTACCGATACCTGGGAATCGATACCGGAACTCAATGCTGCCACTTATTGGTCCTTTTATACATTTATGTGATGATAAATGTTCATTATGTTTAATAATCTCAAAGTTTCGTCATTTTAACACACTTATTTCTCAACATATAAACTTTTAACAAATACATACAAACAACATCCAACTGTTAGTTTGGTAACATTGCAGTTGTTTTGCAAATTTCTTGAAAACGAAAATCATTAACTACTTTTACGCAGTGTTTTTTCTTATTACTTCATCGGTACTCCGTAATACTTAACGAATTTGGTCGGTACCTATGAAAGTACTGAATTTGGTGCCGATTTCTCATTATTAAAGTATGTTTAATTTTAATTAATGTCATTTATTGATTTTATTCGAATGCGACGGTGCATATAAAAGACATCTAATGTAAATGTACCAGATTTAGCCCAGACCTCTGACTTGGTGTTGCTGGTTCCAATCCCCAGTGGCCCGGACGCTGGCGGCGCCGGTGAAGTACTGCCGGCTGCACATGTCGGAGCCTCTGGAGCTCTACTGCTTCACCTGCGACCACTTCACCTGCAAGGACTGCCAGCTGACCACGCACCGGAGCCACAGGTACCAGCGCACTTCAACTCAACTTTATCGACGTGGCGGCCGAGACGACGCCGGTTTAGGGCGGAGCAGCGAGGAGAGCGAGTTTTCAGAACAATCTTGTCTGACGTAGCAAAATAAATCGCGCTGGGTTTCCTATGAATTCCTGTGCTCTAATCTCACCAAGTCGGCATTAACACATCGGCATTAACGAGTGAGCATTAACAAGTCGGCATTGTCGAGTCAGCAGTAACGAGTTAGCATTAACAAGTCGGCATTGACAAGTCGGCATTAACGAGTTAGCATTAACAAGTCGGCATTGACAAGTCAGCATTGTCGAGTTAGCATTGACAAGTCGGCATTGACAAGTCGGCATTAACGAGTTAGCATTAACAAGTCGGCATTGACAAGTCAGCATTGTCGAGTTAGCATTGACAAGTCGGCATTGACAAGTCGGCATTAACGAGTTAGCATTAACAAGTCGGCATTGACAAGTCAGCATTGTCGAGTTAGCATTAACAAGTAGGCATTGTCGAGTCGGCATTAACGAGTTAGCATTAACAAGTCGGCATTGTCGAGTCGGCATTAACGAGTTAGCATTAACGAGTCGGCATTGTCGAGTCGGCATTAACAAGTTAGCATTGACGAGTCGGCATTGTCGAGTCGGCATTGACGAGTCGGCGTTAACGAGTCCGGATTAACAAGTTAGCATTAACAAGTTGGAGAATAACTCCTCCGTGGTAAAGTCAGCTGCTCTGCAGAGTTTCTCCCCGTGTGATTGAGTTAGCATTAACGAGTCAGCATTAACGAGTCAGCATTAACGAGTCGGCATTAACGAGTCGGCGTTAACAAGTCGGCATTAACAAGTCAGCATATTAACAAGTTGACTTATTAGCAATTCAGCATTAACAAGTCGGCATTGACAAGTTGGCATTAACAAGTCCGGATTAACAAGTTAGCATTAACAAGTTGGAGAATAACTCCTCCGTGGTAAAGTCAGCTGCTCTGCAGAGTTTCTCCCCGTGTGATTGGTCGGACGCTTGCAAGCTCCGCCTCTTTCATGTCAGCTCGGTACTGCAGAGGTTTCAGGTACTGGAACACGTCTGCCCGAGTTAACCAGCACACGGAGAGAGATCCCGGATTAGTTTGTCCACAGTCGTCCCTACCTTGACCCTTGACCCCTCCCGTCCTCTCCCGTGACGTGAGCCCGTCTGTCCCCTCTTCTTCTCCTGGCAGCTTTGAGTTCGTGTCCAAGGCCGTGGCGGTGGTGAGGAAACGGCTGCAGGCCTGCGTCCAGCCGGCCAGCGCCCAGAGGGACATGCTGACGAAGGCCGTGAAGGACATGGAGACCAGGTAGAGACGGAGGAACGTCCCTCCACTTGTCCTCACACACCGGCGATGCTACATGCTAAAGAGATTCAAGTTCACACAACAGCAATGCTACATGCTAAAGAGTTTCAGGCTCACACATAAGTGATGCTACATGCTAAAGAGATTCAAGTTCACACACCGGCGATGCTACATGCTAAAGAGATTCAAGTTCACACAACAGCAATGCTACTACATGCTAAAGAGTTTCAGGCTCACGCACAAGTGATGCTACATGCTAAAGAGTTTCAAATTCACACACCAGCGATGGTACATGCTAAAGAGATTCAAGTTCACACAACAGCAATGCTACATGCTAAAGAGTTTCAAGTTCACACACCAGCGATGCTACATGCTAAAGAGATTCAAGTTCACACAACAGCAATGCTACATGCTAAAGAGTTTCAAGTTCACACACCAGCGATGCTACATGCTAAAGAGTTTCAAATTCACACACCAGCGATGCTACATGCTAAAGAGTTTCAAGTTCACACAACAGCAATGCTACATGCTAAAGAGTTTCAGGCTCACGCACAAGTGATGCTACATCCTAAAGAGTTTCAAATTCACACAACAGCAATGCTACATGCTAAAGAGTTTCAGGCTCACACATAAGTGATGCTACATGCTAAAGAGATTCAAGTTCACACACCGGCGATGCTACATGCTAAAGAGATTCAAGTTCACACAACAGCAATGCTACTACATGCTAAAGAGTTTCAGGCTCACGCACAAGTGATGCTACATGCTAAAGAGTTTCAAATTCACACACCAGCGATGCTACATGCTAAAGAGATTCAAGTTCACACAACAGCAATGCTACATGCTAAAGAGTTTCAAGTTCACACACCAGCGATGCTACATGCTAAAGAGATTCAAGTTCACACAACAGCAATGCTACATGCTAAAGAGTTTCAAGTTAACACACCAGCGATGCTACATGCTAAAGAGTTTCAAATTCACACACCAGCAATGCTACATGCTAAAGAGTTTCAAATTCACACACCAGCGATGCTACATGCTAAAGAGTTTCAAGTTCACACAACAGCAATGCTACATGCTAAAGAGTTTCAGGCTCACGCACAAGTGATGCTACATGCTAAAGAGTTTCAAATTCACACAGCAGCAATGCTACATGCTAAAGAGTTTCAAGTTGACACACCGGCGATACTACATGCTAAAGAGTTTTGGGTTACGCATAAGTGATGCTACATGCTAAAGAGTTTCAGGCTCACACACAAGTCATGCTACATGCTAAAGAGTCGATGCTGGAGGAGGTGACGTAGCGTCGACAGGAGGTGGAGCAGGTTCACGGCATCGTTAGCCTTTGCGCACCCTTGTCGTATACGATATAAATTCGGCTTTGTAGCGTTTGATAAGTACTTGTATCGGCAAGTAGTTAAAGGTTAGTACTAGTACCTTGGAAAAAATGGTATCTGCGCGTAACTCGCAAGTATCGAACTAGTCTAAAAACTAGTCTGAGGTTGGGCTTAGACGACTTTAAATTTAATCTGTAAACACAAAAAGGTCACAGAGTTCAACACGATCCAGAAAATGATCTGTCTTAAGTAGAGACCGAACTCGTCTGTCGCTCGCCGTCAGTACCTGGAACACGAGACATTGAGTTTAATGCTGGTTCTGGTTCTGCTGAAGAACCAGGACCGACCCCCGGACCCCCGTCTTCACCTATGCTGTGTTTCAGGCTGGAAGACATCCTGGTGAATCGAGCTCATCTGAAGAGCAACCTGCTCAACCACTACTTCTCCTTGGTTTATGGCCTGAAGGACGAAGTCGCCAAAATCTACCAGGACGTATTGGTGAGGCCTCATACTCTGTCTGTCCGTCTGTCTCTCTGTCCGTCTGTCTCTCTGTCCGTCTGTCTCTCTGTCCGTCTGTCCGTCTGTCCGTCTGTCCGTCTGTCCGTCTGTCCGTCCTTGAACAAAGTCCATCGCACAAATCGGAAGAAGCCGACGCCGAAAGAAATAGCTAGAAAATATGTTGCGGGCAGATGTGGAGTCGAGAGGAAGACTCGTCGATTTCTGGTCTGAAGACTTTATATCGCGGTACTTTGTCGCTACCCTTTAGCCACGAGCTAGCGAGCCTAGCCACCAAAGGCTAAAGCAGCGGGACTTCCCCTTCGGGTCCAGACCAGTCGATCAGCAGCGTTTCTTCTTCTTCTCTTCCTGTCTGGTCAGCGTTTGTTTTCGGCGACAGCGCCCCCAAACCAGCAGCTGGTGTCACTGCGGGATGTGTTCCTGTTGCCGATAGGGTAGGGTAGGGTAGGGTAAGGCAAAGTCCTGACCAGGTTGTAACGGGACGCGTGGAAACTTTGAACCATTTGATTTAAAAACAACCCGAAAATCTGTTTTGAAATCTCCGAGTTGCGTTTGTTTCCGTGGCGTTGGATGTTTGTAGAACGTCTCCTCCGTCGTTTGTTTTTAATTTTTTATGTGCGCGCAAAAGACTGCGGCGCTACCGTTATGCTAGCGCTATGACTTGGCGGTTTGCGAGGCCAGTCGGCACGCCGAACATCCGTACAGTCAGAATCTCTCATGTAGGGTCAGAACGAGCTCCATGTTTGATTTTTTATTTTTTTTTTTCTATGTCTCTTCCCCTATTAAATCTCTTCAATGAGCAACGAAAGGCTAATAACTTTTGTTCCCAGCTGATATTTCCGTGTGTGTGTGTGTGTGTGTAGGATGTGTACCACACTGAGACTGAGGAAATCCAACGCCGGCTGAAGGATCTGAAGCTGCTGCAGCAGAAACATGTGGCGATGACTGAAACGTCAGAACAGTGCAAAAACGTCTCCGACCTGCAAACTCTGATGAACATGAAGAAACAGGTACGACTCCACCTGCTGCTCACCTCCACACACCTGCCGCTCACCTCCACACACCTGCCGCTCACCTCCACACACCTGCCGCTCACCTCCACACACCTGCCGCTCACCTCCACACACCTGCCGCTCACCTCCACACACCTGCCGCTCACCTCCACACACCTGCCGCTCACCTCCACACACCTGCCGCTCACCTCCACACACCTGCCGCTCACCTCCACACACCTGCCGCTCACCTCCACACACCTGCCGCTCACCTCCACACACCTGCCGCTCACCTCCACACACCTGCCGCTCACCTCCACACACCTGCCGCTCACCTCCACACACCTGCCGCTCACCTCCACACACCTGCCGCTCACCTCCACACACCTGCCGCTCACCTCCACACACCTGCCGCTCACCTCCACACACCTGCCGCTCACCTCCACACACCTGCCGCTCACCTCCACACACCTGCCGCTCACCTCCACACACCTGCCGCTCACCTCCACACACCTGCCGCTCACCTCCACACACCTGCCGCTCACCTCCACACACCTGCCGCTCACCTCCACACACCTGCTGCTCACCTCGCTCCACCACAGTTTTCATGCTCTGCCTGGATTCACGTTGAACCGATTGGTGTTGTCCCTGTTTTTCTTCCCAGGTTGAGTCTCATGTGAAGGACTTCCAGAACCAGGACCTGGGTCCACCGTCCCACATGTCTCGCGTGATGATCACGTCCTCCAAGAAGTTGCCGGAAGTCTTCCATGGCACTTGTGAGTTGTTGTATCCAGTAACTTTTCAAAACTAACGGGAATATTCAAATTTTCCTCCGTCGCGTGACTTTTGTGGGGATTTTTTTTTTTCCCCCGGGGTCTTTTCTCATTCTGCAGCCCCTCTCAAGTTTCATGACCACATGTCAGGTGGCTGCAGAATGAGAAAGCGCCCTCATGATCAGATCGACTCGTCGGGCTGGAGGCAAAATCGTTTGTCAAAGAAAAGAAAAGAAAACAGTCAAAGAACTGCTTTTTGTTTATAGCGTCTTTACAAACCCTTTTGGGAGACGAGTGTTAGTAACTTGTAATAGGGACTCTGTAGTAACTTGTAATAGTGACTCTGTAGTAACTTGTAATAGTGACTCTGTAGTAACTTGTAATAGGGACTCTGTAGTAACTTGTAATAGGGACTCTGTAGTAACTTGTAATAGTGACTCTATAGTAACTTGTAATAGTGACTCGTGGAAAGTGAAGAATCTCGGTGTCGCTCCTCCGACAGCTTCACTAGAATATGATCCAGTGTGTGAGTGACTTGATCGCTCCTGCTACTTCCTGTCAGGACTTCCTGTCAGGACTTCCTAACTTCCTGTCAGGACTTCCTAACTTCCTGTCTGGACTGCCTATCTTCCTGTCAGGACTGCCTAACTTCCTGTCAGGCCATCTTAACTTCCTGTCAGGACTTCCTGTCAGAACTTCCTGTGAGGATTTCCTGTCGGGACTTTGTAACTTCCTGTTAGAACTTCCTGTCAGGACTTCCTAACTTCCTGTCTGGACTGCCTAACTTCCTGTCAGGACTTCTTAACTTCCTGAAGATCAAAGTGAAATGTTAGCATAGCCCTGCTGATTCCAGATTCTGACTGATTGTTGTTTTGGTTCCAGTTCAGGTCAAAGTGTCCCGGATTCCGTTCTCTGTGCAGAACCCAAGTCAGAGAGCGGACCCTCCTCCTCCTCCTCCTCCTCCTCCTGCCGGACCTGGCAGGAACCTTCTCCCCTCCACCAATCTCAACTTCCCCTCCCTCGACAACCTCAAACCTAGAGGTTACACTCCTCGCAGCTCATCGTCCAATCCTTCATCGTCCTCCTCCACCACCTCCCCCTCCCTTGTTCCTCCTCAAACCTCCTCATCCACCAATCCTGCTCCGCCCTGTAAGAACGCCCCCCAGAGCACCTCCACCTCCAAGGCCCCCTTGTCTCTCCCTCGTGGTAACTTCATTATCACATCCTCCGCTCTCATGAACATTTTGAGGGACCCTACGCAAACAGGTGTCACGCGCTCCTCCTCTTCTTCCGCGTTCTCCTTTCCCCCCTTCACCTGTTCTTCGGTGAGCTCTGCTGACACCGCTGCCGCCCCCGCCGCCCCGGTGACGGCGTCAGGAGAGCAGCCGAGGTCCACTTCAAGGACTGCGCAGTCTCCCCACTATACCATCAATGTGGTACCACGTTCTGACCTCCTCAGTAAGCACCAGACGCCTCTACCTCAATCAACGATACGACCCGTACCGCCGCCCCAACAGGCCGCTCCCAGTCAGAAGCAGCAGCCCCAGGTTCCACCTCAACCTCTACCAATGGCACCACCTGCACCTCGACCCCAACAGGCCACTCCCTGTCAGAACCAGCAACCCCAGGTTCTATCTCAACCTCTACCAATGGCACCACCTGTACCTCGACCCCAACAGGCCGCTCCCAGTCAGAACCAGCAGCCCGGGATTCTATCTCAACCTCTACCAATGGCACCACCTGTACCTCCGCCCCAACAGGCCGCTCCCAGTCAGAACCAGCAGCCTGGGATTCTATCTCAACCTCTACCAGCGGTACCACCTGAACCTCTGCCCCATCAGGCCACTCCCAATCAAAACCAGCAGCCTGGTGCCGGTGCACCCCTCTTCTGCTTGACAAACATCTATACGCCGCCCACGATGCTGATTCCAACCAAGCCGCCTCCCTGCTATGGAAGTCAGAACCCCATTGTTTCCTTCGCGATGGGGCCACAGATTAATCCGGTGGAAGGAGCCTTCCTCGACACGTTGGGTTCAATCCCGCCCACTCATCAGACTCTTCCTGTCACTTGTAGTTTGGTGCCTCTGGGTGGCTCCACCTTCCTGCAACAAAGTCCCACAAACCAAGACTCTGTTGTACTCGGCAGAACACCGTCTTCCGATCAGATGCACGTCTCCAAAAGCAGAGATTGTCTCCTCAGGCAGTGGGTGTACCATCAGCCCACAAAACCTGCAGAGGACAAACCAAGCCAAACCACTGTGTTGGAACGAACCGCAGAGGATGAACCAACGAGCACCTTACCGGAAGAAACCGACTCTGCAGAGGACGAGCCAACGAGCACCACCGCAGACCAGCCCGACCCTCCGCCGGACGAGCCGTCAACCACCACGTCTGTGGAAGAAGACTCCAAGCTCATCACCTCCACATCAGGAGACATTGAGTTTGCAGAGATACCAGAAACGCCCAACGCCAACAAAAAACAACCGCGCCGTGTGATTGGACGGCGGTGTTCCAAACCCGACAAACGGCAGCTCCGATTGTCTCTGGTCAGACTGCCCATCACACCGCCCACCCCCGGAGGCCCGCTCCCCAGCTTCCGTCTGGTCCACGGCGATGTCGAAAACGAGATTTACTTGATGGAGATGACGGGGTCACCCGCCAAAGCCGTCAAGGCGTTGGACGTCACCGATCCACTCAACGAAACCAGCTCGGAGCTCGATTTCGCGGAGTCCCTCGACGGAACCGGCTCGGAATTCGATTTCGCGGAGTCCCTCGACGAAGCCGGTTCGGAGTTTGATTTCACCGAGCCGCTGTCCTCTCCGGAGTCCGACGTCTCCGTGGACATGCTGTCCTGCTCGGTGTGCGCGTCTTCAGAAGCTCTACTGATCTGCTCGGCCTGCGCTCGTGGATACCACAGAGAGTGCCACCTTCCTCCGATGGGACCTGACATCACGTAAGAGTTCCATTTCTACTGCGCCAGTCTCGGAGAATAACAAGTTTTTCAAGTTCTCCTGCAGCCACTGAAGGTCGAAGGTGCCTGAAGGTTTCTTATGCAGAGCTGCAGTATCTCTCTGGTCCACATCCACACTCTTACCGTTAACACGAGCCGAACCGTTGTCATGCAAACGGAGCCTCGAACTGCTAGTACAGTTTTGCAGCTTCACGTGAAATCACAAACTGCTGCTGCTCTGTTTCAACTATGTTTTGTCCGTCTTTCTCCCCGTCTTTGTCTTGCAGGCCGGGTTGGATTTGCTCTTTGTGCCAGGACCTGTCGGACCCGTTGGACCCCTACCGCTCCGCGAGGCTCCAGAATCCTCTGAGACGAGGCCTCAAGACACAGGACCAGAGGGTACGAGCGGCTCAGGTCTGCCACCCGTGTGGCATTCCTATTGTTTCATGTCATCAAACACGAGACTGGTGGAGACTGCGCTGAACCAAGAGTACGACTTAGGCCCCGTTTACACGAAAATAATTGTGTCTGCAAAGTTCTGATCCACTGCATCCGCGAAGTTTTTATCCCGACTCTCAAGGTGGAAAGAGTCTTTCACGGTCGCTATTCCCTCGTGCAGAAACCGAAGGAGGCGGAGCTTGTCGCTGCACATTTCTCTTCTCTTCCCGTGGTAAATAGTTCCTCCTGCTCCAGTAAACAAACATGGCCGACCCGTAGTGGTTTGACTCTCGGTCTAGTTTTATCGTCCACGTCGATATTCTAATAGTTGAGTCTCTCCCCTGATGGCATCCGATTCCTCATCGGTCCACGAGAGCGTCACGATCTCTCCATTTTGTTCGTATTTAGAGCGTTTTGTTCTCTGCACATGCCCACAGCAACAGCGCCCTCCCGTGGCCCGGCAGACTAACTACACCGTTTACAGTGAGCCTGCTCCTGCAGTGGAAACGCTTTTTTTTTTCTTTCTTTCTTTCTTTTTCCGGATTTGGTGTCGTCACGTGAATCGTTGTCATGTAAACGGGGCCTAGAATGTACGCAGGTGGTAGCGAAGCGGCCGTGTGACGTCACTATGTGACGGTAAAACGCAGGACCAAGAGAAAACATTGGTTCTCTGTGACACAGTGGAAACTTTGTTCCTCCTCCTCCTCGTGTTACTGAGAGGCGCGTCCGCTCCTCGTCTGAACACCAGGGGGCAGTGTGGCGCCACGTCTCTTGATTTTTTTGATTTTTTTTTTAAGAAGTTGTAATTCCAGGTTCCAAGGACCACGAGAACACGTTTGTAGGTGTGTTACATTCGTTGTGCGTTTTGTGTGTTTCAGAGGTGTGAGAGTCTGCTGCTGTTCCTGAAGGTGGAGGGCTGCAGCCGCCTTACCGAGGTAAGTCCGCCATGCTTCCCCCGCCGACTGGCCACCTGTGGTGGCGCTCCAGTGGCTCCGCCTCTCTGATCTGTCACTTCCTGTCCTCAGTTTGCCGGCTGGGTTGTCCTGGACTCCATCGCGGAGCGTCTGCGGCTCCATCTGGAGCCTCCCTATAGGAACACGGTGCACTTCGTCTCCGACGTCTGGGCGGTGTTCAGGAACTCCTCGCAGGTTCGTAAAAAGCAAAATGGCCGACGTCCCGAAGTGGAGAGTTCCCGTTCCCACATTAACAGTGCTAGCGAACCACAGCTCTCCTCAACAACGTAAAGATACATGACACTTTACATGTTTTGGCAGAAACTTGTCTGTTGCTCTTTACTTCAATTACAGTAATTGAAGTCTGAGGCGAGACCACTGCTAGCTTTAGCTTTAGCTTCAGTTTTACTTTTAACTTTAGTTTTAGCTTCAGTTTTACCTTTTGCTTTAGCTTCAGTTTTACTTTTGACTTTAGCTTTAGCTTCAGTTTTACCTTTAGCTTTAGCTTCAGTTTTACTTTTAACGTTAGCTTTAGCTTCAGTTTTACCTTTAGCTTTAGCTTCAGTTTTACTTTTAACTTTAGCTTTAGCTTCAGTTTTACCTTTAGCTTTAGCTTCAGTTTTACTTTTAACTTTAGCTTTAGCTTCAGTTTTACTTTTAACTTTAGCTTTAGCTTCAGTTTTACCTTTAGCTTTAGCTTCAGTTTTACTTTTAACTTTAGCTTTAGCTTCAGTTTTACCTTTAGCTTTAGTTGTAGCTTTAGCTTCAGTTTTACCTTTAGCTTTATCTTTAGCTTCAGCTCAGTTTTAGCTTTAGCTTCAGCTCAGTTTTAGCTTTAGCTTTATCTTTAGCTTCAGCTCAGTTTTAGCTTTAGATTTAGCTTCAGTTTTACCTTTAGCTTCAGTTTTAGCTTTAGCTAAAGGTAAAGCTTTAGTTTCCCAAACAGCTTTTCATCGAAAGACGTTTTAAAGAAGCCAATTTTTAACCGTCGTCTTCCAGACACGTTGTACAATCTTGTTCACGCCCCGTGAACTCTCGGCCAGACGTTGAGCTGCTGGTTAGTCCGGGTTAGCCCGGGTTAACCCGGGTTAACCCAGGACTCAGGGCTCAGCCTCTCCTCTCCGTCTACAGGACGCCGCCCTGAAGGACCTGCTGAGGAGCTTCAAGAAGAAGGTCAGGAAAGTCCTGAGACACGAGCAGCGTTTTCTGGACATTCTTCTGTCGGAGCCGGAGGAGGACCAGTCAGGGTCCAGACCCGGGCCGAGGACCCCCAAGAAGAGGCCCAGGAGCATCCTGGACACCAAGACCGCAAAGAAGAGGAAGAAGACCACGTAGCCAGAGCAGATCCAGAGCCACACAAAGACTCTTGTACACCGTTACCAAGTGTTTTCCTATTGTTTCATTTTTTTATGGTTTCTATTGAAGGTTTCTATTTTTGGCAGCTTCTGTTTCGTTGTATTAAATGATAAATGATCAGCAGCTTGTCTTGTGTTTTTCATTCAACCTGCAGGACAGACGAGACGTTCAGAACCCCGACAGACTCGTTTACGTTCCTTTCGCACTGCGACATTCGGAAGTTGTCGTTTCCATGTCGGTCCACTAGCGCAGTGTTTTCAACCTTTTTTGAGCCAAGGCACACTTTTTTCTTTGGAAAAACTTTGGAGGCACAAAAATGTTAAACTCTGTAGCCTCTAGTAACAATATAAAGTCGTTAGCATCAAAGTTTTATCAACAGGAATCAAATAAATAGAGAAAAAAAGTATTTCCCAATGTCTTTTTTTAATAGTGCCTCCCTCAGTGTGAAACCTGGACCTGATGGATGAAGAGCTGAGATCCTGGTTCACATTCTTCCTTTTCAAAAACTTCTCCATCACTGTCACTGACACAGTACTTTGATACAAGATGGTAGCAGGAGGTGGAGATGAACCACACTGACGTCTGTCACTTTACATTTCACCGGCAAAGTTCTGTGCTGCCCTCTAGTGGTGAAGAGTATTTATACATAATTACTCTGCAACACACTGTCGCTGTGAGAGCAAATGTTTTTTTAGAAAAAAATGTGAAATTGGATAATTTCCCACAACTCACCTGACGAGATCTCGCGGAAACACCAGTGTGCCGCGGAGCAGTGGTTGAAAAAACACTGTTCTAGTGGACAGGCCTCCAAGTTGGATTGTTATTACGGTGACTGTCAAAATAAAAGTACCAAGTCCCAGGACAATGAGGATTGGGAGTCATGACTCCACAGAGGAGACATTGTTCTCATTGGCTCTACTGAGCATGTGCAGAACTGCTGATTTCTACCACTGGGGCGTTTCAGCCGTCGGCGACGGACCTTGAGAGAGTTCGCCTCTTGTTTGGGTTCACGGTTCGATACCCGGGGCCTCTTATGACGGTTTCCCGTTCGCGTCCCTGAAGTGATTTGAATGGATCGTTTTCATTTTCCCTGCCGCCGTCTTTTATCCAAACGAACCTTAATGGAGTCTGAGTCTCTTCAACGTCACATTTACATCAACGGTCAACGTTTTCCCCCAATAAAGACGACATTCACTGCAGGAGACTCTTTTAAAGGAAGACCTCGGCTTCCTCCAAAACAAGAGCGCTTGTCTTCCTGACGGTATAAAACTCGTCTGGTTTTATCGAGGAGCCTTTCCCAAGTAATAACGTTGATTTGTGCAGTACTTTTCTAAACTCTGTTACAAAGTAAAAGCACAATAAAATTCACAACCGTAAAATACTGAACATAAAATTAAAATAGAGACAAGAAGTAATGAAAACAAAAAAACAAGGGTGTCAGTACGTAATCTTTAATATACTACATTCACACGGTCTCATGTATATAGTGGATGAATTACTTCTGTTTAGATAAATACTACTGTTGAACACATTTTTAAAAAAAAGTAGATTTGATGTGAAAACTTAGTAAAAGATAAAGTTCCACAAAATGTGAAAATAATCGAGAAGAAATGGACTTTTCGTCACGTTAATCCTCTTGACATCTAACGTTTGCAGATTTAATGTAATTTTCTTAAAGGAAGGCTTTTATTTTCCTAATCACTGAATTAACGACCATTAAAGTTGGAATTTACATAAACCGTCCAGACTTTTTCCGACGTTAAGGTATAGTTAAATTTTTCTTTTATTTTTAAATTTGCATCAAGAAACATGAGCGTCTTTAATGAAGGCTTTTATTTTCCTAAGTGCCTTTACATGTGTCTGTGTTCAGGTGTATAAGTATGAACGGGTCTGGAGGACCTCACAGGGTGCAGATCCTTGGCGCAACCCGGTGTTGTGACAAAAAGTGATTCCCTGCCAGAGAGTGATTCCCGTCCACCGGAGCCGCTTCTTAAAACGCATTTGCAGCTACAACCTACAAAAATACTAAACTGAAGGACCACGAGAACAACTAAGGTCAGTAATCAATGTTTCTGGTATTTACATTTTTGATAGTCTTCCACAAGAAAATGTCAATAATTCTCTAACTATACTGGTACTCGGCTGGTCTACAAAAACAAAAACAGGCTGGGAGACGAGATCTGGATGCCAAACAGAGTTTTATTGCTAAAACCCGGAGCCCAGGTCGACCAGTAGGACACTGAAAATTGAAAAACGGAAATCGGATGGTTTCGGCAAACCTTCTCCACAGACACGTGTTCCTCCCGCAGGCTGACTCTTTTCCCACCACGAAACAAAACGATACGACTCCATCCTTTAAAGAGCTCGGACCACGTTCAAAACACCCGTCTTTGTTTTCTCTCCCATCAAGCGAAGAAGAAACTCGACTTCCGGGTTTTCCGGCAACTCAAACTTGAAAATAAAGAATCACGGTCGGATTTTATTTCCCAATTTTTGTTTCAGAAACGCACATAAGGAAAGCGGAAACCATCCGATTTCCGTTTTGCAATTTTCAATTTAAAAACGAAAAACGGGAGACGAGCCGTCCTTTCTTATCTCTTCTCGCATTTTTTCCTGTTCTAATGGTACCGCCCATCTCTCCTACTTTAAGTTTTTCCATGGCCATTCTGGGGACACGGTCATAGTTTCCCGAGATTGTTCTTCATTTTTTTTTTTAAACATTTATGAGCTTATTACATTGTTTTGGTTTAATCATCATGCATAATATGTTCACTTATACCGACACTCATAATACGGTGTTACAGAGAATAAAAGATAATTATTCAACAGTTTGCATTTGAAAACCAAACAATTCAGATGATTTATCGGCGGGTTACATGAAAAATAAAGAAATGATCGATTTTATATTGCTTATATCAATATTACTCTTTTGATACGTGATACAGTTTACTATATTTGTACGTCATTACGGCTGCAAATAATGAAAAGAGTTATTCACGACCAGAATCCCGGGGTTCTCCCTCTACGCTGACGATGTGTATGTTTTCGTTTGTTCCCAGCCTTCCAGCTCTCCAGGCGTCATGAAGACACACGGGCTGGTCGTCCTGCTGATCTCAGGTCTGTGAACTCGTCTCGGTCGTACGTCACCTTAACTGGAACACGACGAGCTGCAACTCAAGCTTTCAGCGATAATAACTTGCACACCTTGGCGAGCTTCCGAACATCTTAAATGTTTGATGAAACTAATTTAGCAAGAAGACAAACTGATCATATTTGATATTTTGGGCCAAAATGGGTCGAAGCTTATCCCTTAAAAAACATATCTTTGGGCAGAACCCTAACCTAACCCTTCAATTTTATCCTTAATAGTTAGAATTTTGTCGTTAAAGAAGTTTACACTCATTACTGCTCAAAGTTAACGGGATGTCAGGTTGGATTGAGCTGTGAATTCTTGTCAGCCTGGCTATAGTACCGAAGAGAAATCTAGGGTTGTTCTTGTTTACTTCTCTTTAGGAGGATGAGGTTCAGGTTGTATCTACATTTCTCCTAACCCTTCATTGACCTTAGAACCTCAGAAGGTTCCTGGTTGAGTCGTTTGATTGACCGTAGAACCTCAGAAGGTTCCTGGTTGAGTCGTTTGTGGACTTTTCTACCGGCGTCGTCTCTCAGGTTTCCTGTCGGTCCGTGACCTTCGGTCCGCCGGCGTCCTGAGGCGCTACCACCGCGTCGACGACGTCATGAAGTGGTCCGACGCCCAAAGCCACTGCCGGAAGAAGTTCACCGATCTCGCCACCATCGAGGGCGACGGCAGAAACGCCGAGGCTCAGCGGGCGGCGGGCGACGGCAGCGTGAAGCTTTGGATCGGGCTCCACGGCAGCATGTGGGAGTGGTCGTCTGGCGAGCGGCTGCGGCCCAACAGCTTCTACACCAACTGGGCCGTGGAACAGCCGAGCTTCCAGAGGTGTGTGACGGTGGCAGGAAGTGGACTGTGGTTCTCCAGAGACTGTGGCGACAGGCAACACTTCCTCTGCTCCAACGGTGAGTCCAGCCGCCGCCTCCGTCGCCGCGGAGACTCCACAGCAGCCCAGGCCAAATCAAAGCAGCCGTCGCCATGGCAACAAGTCCATAATATACATGTATTCACCCAAATGTTTCCTCGATCATAATGAGAAGTGGATTTGATCACTGAGACATCATCCATCCATCATCATTCATCCATCCATCAATCCATCATCTTTCATCATCCATCCATCCATCCATCCATCCATCCATCCATCCATCCATCCATCCATCCATCCATCCATCCATCCATCCATCCATCCATCCATCCATCCATCCATCCATCCATCATCCATCCAATCCATCATCATTTATCCATCATCCATCAATCCATCAATCCATCCATCATCTTTCATCCATCCATCCATCCATCCATCATCCATGCATCCATTCATCAGCCAACCAGCAATCATCTGTCCATTGTGTAATTATCTATCAATTCATTCACTCACTCACTCACTCACTCACTCACTCACTCACTCACTCACTCACTCACTCACTCACTCACTGTAAGGAGAAATGTTTCATTATCATTTGTTCATGCTTGTGCAAATTCTGTGCAGACCTTTGAGTGCAGCCCTGCAGTTCACATGAGATCTTTATCTGTTAAGTGTTTGTGTTTCTCCCCCCTTTCGGAACTAGTTGTGTTTTTACGACCCTGTAAGACAGACCACAGGAACCAGTTTTGAACCAGTGTGTTTTTACAACTTGTGAACCCCGCCCACTGAGGCTGTCAATAAAGAAAGGCTGGGTAGAGAGCGTTCTGGGAAGACTTCTGGGTGAGCCCTGTGAGGTGAACTTGGTGTCTTCCCTTGCTGCAAAGTACCTTGATTGTTTCTTGATTCACGTGTCTTCTCTTTATTGACCTATTTCAGGGGGTTTAGACCTGACACTCACTCCCCTCACTCCCTCAACTCACTCATCATCCATCCATCCATCAACCAACAGACAACCATTTTTTCATCCATCCATCCATTCAGCTTCACTCTAGTATTACGTCTCATTGGACGTGTGTCCTTCACTGGTCCAGGCTCGACGGGGGACGACGTCCTGGTGAAGACTCCGCTGAGCTGGACCGACGCTCGGCAGCCCCACTGCCGGGCGGCGCCTACCAGGACCTGAGCGCGCCGTTCGTGACGGAGGAGAGGAACCTGCAGCTCCAGCGCGTCCTCAACTCCAGTCTGGGGGGAACCCCCGGAGACCCACAAGACCCACAAGACCCTGCCCCCGACGCCCAACGCCCTGGGTCGGCCTCTTCAGACCCGTGTGGGCTGTGGTCCGACGGGAGTATCCTAGTACCGCCCCCCTACAGGCGCTGTGCGGGCGGCGCAGCCTCAGGCCGGGCTGGCGGGCCGTCGCGGCGCGACGATGGCGAGTCGGCGTCGTCGGCCGAGTGGAATCCAGCGTCCCTGCATCAACGGGTACGCCTCGCTCTGTTACTCAGGTGAGTCCTTCGACTTCGGTTCGGTTCGGTTCGGTTCGGTTCGGTTCGGTTTCGTACGTCTGTGGGGGTTTCTATTTGTGCCAAAAATTCTGAAGCGAGCGATGGGAAAATTTGAGTGCAAAAAAATATTAATTATACAGCAACCACTAATAGCATTTTGAGGAAATGTTTAAATTGCGCAAAGAGAAAAACTTGAGACTGCGCTCAAAAACCATTTCTGCGCTCAGATTCTTCGTCTGCGCTCAACCTCTCTCTCTCTCTCTCTCGTCATCTCTCTCTCTTCTCTCTCTCTCTCTTCTCCTCTCTTCCTCTCTCTCTCTTCTCTCTCTCTCTCTGTTCTGCTGTGCGCTCGCTCAAAATGTCCAAAAGCCCTAAATGTGACAGACACAGTTGTCCACCAATCACAGAAATTCGGGGGCGGGCGTTGAATTCTGATTGGTTACTTCGGATTCTGGAAG
>NC_137657.1:27912729-27945789 GCF_963422515.1 Blennius ocellaris | reverse complement strand
CTCCGTTTCTTTCAGCCTCGGGACCCCGAGCAGCAGGAGGAGGTGGAGGAGGACGGAGGAGGTGGAGGAGGAGGAGGAGGTGGAGGAGGAGGTGGAGGAGGAGGAGGAGGAGTGGAGAACCTGAACTACGCCTCTGTCCACTTCAACCACAACAAACCGGCCAGGTAGAGAGAGAGAGAAGAGAGAGAGCGAGAGAGAGAGAGATGTCAGCCATCTGCCATCCATCTATCCATCCGTCCCTCCATATGTCATCCATCTTTCATCATCCATTCATTCAACCATCATCCATCCATCCATCCATCCATCCAGCCATCCATCCATCTATCCATCTTTCATCATCCATCCGTCCCTCCATATTTCATCTGTCCAGCCATCCATCCATCCATCCATCCATCCATCCATCCATCCATCCATCCATCCATCTTTCATCATCCATCCATCACCCACATGTCATCATCCATCCACAGTCATCCATCCATCCACATGTCATCCATCTATCCATCCACCCACATGTCATCCATCCATCCACATGTCATCCATCCATCCATCCATATGTCATCCATCACATCCCTCCATCCATCCATCCGTCTCAGGACTGTCTCTGTTTCTTCTCCTCCTCCAGACAAACGAAGCAACACGACGACTCAGTGATTATTCTTCTGTCAGCAGTCGAGGCTGAACTTCTTCCTCTCGCTCCTCGTGACTTCATGAGGTGATTCATGAACTTCTTCTCCTCCTCCTCCTCCTCCTGCTCCTCCTCTTCCTCCTCCTCCTCCCGGTTCGTGGTGAAGGTCACCATTGATCCCAACTGGCCCGAGGAGCGTCTCAATATCTATTTCATTTCCTCACTTCGTTATTTTGAAATGCCCCGTTCATTCACATCAGCTAAATGTCGCAATAATAATCCATTGACGTAAACTTTTACTTTTACTTTTTTTTTTTTAAAGCAAATTTTTCTATGTAAGTTGTGTTGTTTTGTGATTTGAGCCTGTAAATAAAGATGAACTGTGAAAAGAAAAGACGTCGGTCTCACTTGGGCGGCGCGAAACACGAAGTAGAGAGGAAAAGACGTGTTGTTGAAAAAAAGAAAAGTTGCAAGTGGTTTTCACACGTTTTAATGTGCAGATTACTTCTGCTTCTGTGGTTGTGGACAAGGTGGTTGTGGACAAGGTGGTCGAGACGGAGACGCGGTGAGGGACAAAAGAAAATGAAACCTTCACTTTCCAAAATGCTGGTGGCCTTGTGTGTTTGTTGGTTTATTGACGACTTCCTGTTTAAATTTTTAGCGTTCTGTGAAGGAGATAAAGTTTCGGTTGGTTATTGTGACACATTTCCTTTCCTCACACACACACACAGCACACACCACACACACACACACACACACACACACACACACACAACACACACACACACACACACACACACACACTCCAATCCAATCCACTTTATTTATATAGCAAATTTAAACAACAAAGCGTTTTCCAAAGTGCTGCACATGAGGCCGCACATAAAAACAATAAAACTAAAACAATGCAAATGAGCTCCAACACTAAATAAGTATAAAACCATAAATAAAGATAAAAACAGACTAAAAACTACAAACACATTAAAAACTACAAATAAGAATTAAAACAATTTAAAAGAAATAAATAGAAATATAAAAACGCTTAAAAAGCAATAAAATAAATATGAACAATAAAATAAATAAAAAGACACAGGGGACCACACGACTCACGCATCTATCTATCTATCTATCTGTCTATCTAGCTGTTAGAACTTTCAGCTTTTATTTTGACAGGTCACCGGAATCCTCTTCCTGTTCAGAGGTCACCGTCCCGGCTGAAGATGGCGGCGCCCGCGGAGTTGTTTTGCTGGAAGGAGACTGGGGTCTCCCGTCGGTCAGCACCGACTGCCTGGTGGTTCTGGTGAGTGTCCGCGGGCTGTGAGGCAGTACCGCCCCGGTACCGGTACCGGCCCCCCGGCGGGGGGGAGGGGGGGAGTGGGGGCGAGCGGGCGCGCTCCCGACTCACCGGTTACAGCTGCTTCACTGTTAGCATTAGCATGCTAACACGCTCACGCTCAAACCGATAATAGAGGAAATAAAGTGTGAAAACCTGTGTGTTTGTGTGTTAGTGTGCGCGCGCGCGCGGTTCGTACGTGTGTGTGTGTGTGAGAGAGAGAGAGAGATATCGACGAGTCGATCAAACGTCATCATCACTTTACACTCGTTCATTTTTTTTTTTTGAAAGTCACAAAACGAAATCTGCTGGAAATGAATGAGTGAAGTCTGGAATTCTTGAATCGACCAGCAGGAGGCAGCATCGAGTTAACTGTGTTTCTCACTTTTCCACTGATCTGCCTTCAGAGAGACACAAAAACAAACAGACGGGTGTGTGTGTGTGTGTGTGTGTGTGTGTGTGTGTGTGTGTGTGTGTGTGTGTGTGTGTGTGTGTGTGTGTGTGTCCTGTTTACACAGCATTTTAAGAGAAAGCATCTTTTTTGCATTTTTGCTTTAGAAAAGTTTCTCGTTCTGGGAATGATGTCCGTTTCCACGAAAACAACAGAAACACTGAAAACCATGTAGTTTTCATGTTGGGCCACTAGAGGGTGCTGCTGTTTGTCAACTAATACTATAGTGTTGTATAGTATTAGTTATACTCTCATGACCCGGCTCTACTGAGCATGTGCAGTCGTTCTTGAGTTTGATCTTTTCCAAGACGTGTCGTTTTGACAGAGTTTTTTACAAAAAGTTGTGTTTTCAGTGAGTCAGGGCGTCGTCGTGGAAACGGATCCTAGAAACGCAACAAAAGTTCTGCATTTTTCACTTGAAATTGTATCTACAAATGTCAATTTCCTGTTTTGAGGCTCCCTCTCTCTCTCTCTCTCTCTCTCTCTCTCTCCCCCCTCCCCCCCCCCCCCCCTCCAGGCCTATGCTCAGTTTGCCGGAGCTCCTCTCAAGCTTCACAGGACGTCGAGTCCCTGGCGCAGTCCGACCGGTGAGGTTTGATGCGTCACAGCGCCCCCCTGCTGTCCCCTGCTGCCCCCCCCCCCGCTGCCCCCCTGCTGGACTCACTGTGTTGTCTGACTGTCTCCAGGTTGTCTTCCGGCTCTGAGGACCGACCAGAAAGAAACTCTGTCCAGACCTGCGGACATCATCATCCACCTGCGGAAACAGGTCAGCAGCTTCCCTCGTCCCAGCATGCCTCACGGCGTCCTCACGGCGTCCTCATGATGGCCTCACGGCGGCCTCATGACGTCCTCATGATGGCCTCACGGCGTCCTCACGGCGTCCTCATGATGGCCTCACGGCGGCCTCATGACGTCCTCATGGCATCCTCACGGCGTCTTCATGATGGCCGCGTCCTCACGACGTCCTCATGACGACCTCATGATGGCCGCGTCCTCACGGCGACCTCATGACGGCCTCATGCTGTTCTCATGATGGCCGCGTCCTCACGACGTCCTCACGGCGTCCTCACAACGTCCTCATGATGGCCGCGTCCTCACGACGACCTCATGACGGCCTCATGCTGTCCTCATGATGGCCGCGTCCTCACGACGTCCTCACGGCGTCCTCGCGGCGTCCTCGCGACAATCCTCGCGGCGTCCTCGCGGCGTCCTCGCGGCGTCCTCATGGCGTCCTCATGACGTCCTCAGGGCGTCCTCACGACGTCCTCACGGCGTCCTCACGACGTTCCTCTAGAAGCAGTTTTTTTTCAGTCTCTTCATGGTAACATGATTACTAGTGACTCACTTCCAGCCTTTAATGTCTTCGTGTGACGGGGAACTTTAATCGGCGTGTGTTGACGGCGGTTGCCATGGAAACGGCTGCAGAGCTGCGCGTCGTCGCTCTTCACCTCCATTCCTCCCGAAGCGTTTGAGTCAGACGAGTCCAGGAAGGAAGTGAAAGGAGCAGAAGGTGGAAACAACCGGTTCTCTGGAGCTGACCTAGAACCTGGTTCTTTCTAGTGTGTGTGTGTGTGTGTGTGTGTGTGTGTGTGTGTGTGTGTGTGTGTGTGTGTGTGTGTGTGTGTGTGTGTGTGTGTGTGTGTGTGTGTGTGTGTGTGTGTGTGTGTGTGTGTGTGTGTGCAGGTTTATGAGGATTATCAGCTCTGCAGGAATGCGACTCCGACTGCAGCTTCCTGTAGTTTCATGAGGTTTTCCAGTCTGAGACACACACACACACACACACACACACACACACACACACACACACACACACACACACACACACGTACGTGTCTGTTGTCTTACGTCATGGCTAAACCCCTGGTATAACTGCTCCCCAACTCACCATAACACACACACACACACACACACACACACACACACACACACACACACACACACACACACACACACACACACACACACACACACACAGCAGTAGTAGTAGTCAGGTCTCTGCACCGCTGCAGCTGGAACTCATTACCCAGAATCCTCTGGGGCATCTTCACACTGTGGTGGGTTTTTAGTGGAACCATAGTGGCTCCTGAAGGAGCTCCTGTTTCCCCTCTGCGTCTGTTTCTCCTCCTCCTTCTCCTCCTCCTCACCCCCGCCTCCTCACCTCCTCCTCACCTCCTTCTCCTCCTCCTCCCTCCTCTCCTCACCTCCTTGTCCTCCACCTCACCTCTCCTTGTCCTCCACCTCACCTCCTCCTCCTCACCTCCTTGTCCTCCACCTCACCCCCTCCTCCTCACCTCCTTGTCCTCCACCTCTCCTCCTCCTCCTCACCCCCGCCTCCTCACCTCCTTCTCCTCCTTTCTCCTCCTCAGTCTGTTTCTCCTCCACCTCAGTCTCTGTCGCTTCACCCTCGCCTCCCCACAGTTTTCCCTGACATGTTGGCCTGTGGCTCCTCAGGAGGAGGAGGAGGAGGAGGTGGGAGGAGGCGCAGGACCTCCTTTGAGCTTCACTTCCTGTGTTTCCAGAAGTACAACGCCGACTACGACCTGTCTGCTAAAGAAGGAGCCGACAGCCTGGCCTTCATCTCCCTGTTGGAGGAGAAGCTGGTCCCCGCTCTGGTGAGGGACCTGGACCTCCTCCTGCTCCTCCTCCTCCTCCTGCTCCTCCTGACCCTGTGCTCCTCTGCAGATCTACTCCTTCTGGGTCGAGCCGAAGAACTACGTGGACGTGACCCGGCGCTGGTACGCCGAGCACATGCCCTTCCCCCTCAACTTCTTCATGCCGGGCCGCATGCAGCGGAGGCAGCTGGAGAAGCTGCGCCTCCTGCGAGGAGACGAGACGCTGGAGGCCGGGGACGAGCTGGAGAAGGAGGTGAGGAGGAGGGGGGGGGGTGGGTGAGGAGGAGGAGGGGGAGGAGGAGAAGGAGGTGAGGAGGAGGAGGGGAGGAGGAGGAGGGGGAGGAGAATAAGGAGGTGAGGAGGAGAAGGAGGAGGAGGTGAGGAGGAGGGGGGGTGGGTGAGGAGGAGGAGGGGGAGGAGGAGAAGGAGGTGAGGAGGAGGAGCGGGAGGAGGAGGAGAAGGAGGTGAGGAGGAGGAGAAGGAGGTGAGGAGGAGGAGAAGGAGGTGAGGAGGAGCAGGAGGAGGTGAGGAGGACGAGGAGAAGGAGGAGAGGGGGGAGGAGGAGCGGGAGGAGGAGGTGAGGAGAAGGAGGAGGAGGTGAGGAGGAGGAGAAGGAGGTGAGGAGAAGGAGAGGAGGAGGAGGAGGAGGAAACGTTCAGAAAACGTTCACGTCTCCACTGTAACTTTCTGAAAACGACGTCCGTTTCCATGGAAACAGGCTGGAAACGTCGTAATCATCATGTTGGGTCACCAGGTGGCGCTGTTGTTTGTTTGTTTGTTTGTTTTTTTTAACTCTACAAACTAAAACTGTGTTCCAGCTGTTCCGGGAAGCTGCAGAGTGCATGAACCTTCTGTCGCAGCGTCTCGGGTCGCACAAGTTCTTCTTCGGAGACTCGTGAGTTCTGGTCACATTGGTGAACGTGTGAATGTGAAGGTGGACGTGAGGACGTGACTCTGTCCCGCCGCAGGCCCTCGTCTCTGGACGCCTACGTCTTCGGACACCTGGCGCCCATCCTGAAGTCCCGGCTGCCCAACGGGAAGCTGCAGCAGCACCTGAAGACCCTCGACAACCTCAGCAACTTCTGCTGCAACATCCTGCTGCTCTACTTCCCCCGGGACGGCCGAGGTGAGGGAGGGCGCGACGTCGCCACGGCAACGCTCAGTGGAGCCCCAGAGAGAGGGAGAGAGAGCAGACTAGAGAGAGGGAGAGCAGAGAGAGAAGACTAGAGAGAGAGAGGGAGAGAGGGAGAGCAGACTAGAGAGAGAGAGCGAGAGCAGACTAGAGAGAGAGAGAGCAGATTCGAGAGAGAGAGAGCAGAGAGAGAACAGACTAGGGAGAGAGAGCAGACGAGAGAGAGAGAGCAGACTCGAGAGAGAGAGAGAGAGAGAGAGAGCAGACTAGAGAGAGAGAGGGAGAGCAGACTAGAGAGGGAGAGCAGACAAGAGAGAGAGGGAGAGCAGACTAGAGAGAGAGAGAGCAGGGGAGAGAGATAGAGAGAGAGAACAGACAAGGGAGAGAGAGCAGGGGAGAGAGAGAGAGAGCAGACTGGAGAGAGAGAGAGAGAGCAGACTGGAGAGAGAGAGAGAGAGCAGACTAGAGAGAGAGCAGGGGAGAGAGATAGAGAGCAGACTATAGAGAGAGAGAGAGAGCAGACTGGAGAGAGAGACAGAGAGAGAGCAGACTACAGAGAGAGAGAGAGCAGACTAGAGAGAGAGAGAGCAGACTACAGAGAGAGAGAGAGAGAGAGCAGACTACAGAGAGAGAGAGGAGACTACAGAGAGAGAGCAGACTAGAGAGAGAGAGAGAGAGCAGACTACAGAGAGAGAGAGAGAGAGAGAGCAGACTACAGAGAGAGAGAGGAGACTACAGAGAGAGAGAGCAGACTACAGAGAGAGATAGGAGACTACAGAGAGAGAGAGAGCAGACTACAGAGAGAGAGAGAGAGAGCAGACTACAGAGAGAGAGAGAGAGAGAGAGAGCAGACTACAGAGAGAGAGAGAGCAGACTACAGAGAGAGAGAGGAGACTACAGAGAGAGAGAGAGAGCAGACTACAGAGAGAGAGAGAGAGCAGACTACAGAGAGAGAGAGGAGACTACAGAGAGAGAGAGAGAGAGAGCAGACTAGAGAGAGAGAGAGAGCAGACTACAGAGAGAGAGAGGAGACTACAGAGAGAGAGAGAGAGCAGACTACAGAGAGAGAGAGAGAGAGAGCAGACTAGAGAGAGAGAGAGAGAGCAGACTAGAGAGAGAGAGAGAGAGAGCAGACTAGAGAGAGAGAGCGAGAGCAGACGAGAGAGAGAGCGAGAGCAGACGAGAGAGAGAGCAGTGTTGTGTTTCTCCAGACTTACAGTTTCTTTCCTCCATGTTCTTGCTTCTCTTTCCGTAACGTAAAATAACGACCCTGACAGTATTTCCAGTTCTGAGCCTCCGGCTCTTCAGATTCTTTTCCACTGATCGTCCAGACGTGGAGACGAGGTTGTCCTCACCCCCGCCTGGAGGCGGCGTCGTCGTTGTTGTTGTTGTTGTTGTTGTCGTCGGTCTGTGCGCTCGGCGGCAGCGATGTTTCCGTCACCTGGTTCTCCCTCGTCACGCCGTCGCTCCTCTTCCTCTCCCGCCTTGCAGACGGCGCCGGTCCGAAGACGTCCTCGTCGCCGCCGGACGGCGCCGCCGCCCCCGCCGACTTCGACCACGTCCCCAACAAGCGGCGGAAGCAGTTCCTGTCGGCCCTGGTGGCGCTGGGCGCCATGCTGAGCTACGCCCTGCTGACCGGCATGGTGTCCATCCAGCACGTCCAGCAGGGGGCGCTGGAGGAGCCGCCAGACATGCAGCCGCTCGGCGACCACGAGGACGAGGGGGACGGCTGAGGGACGGCTGGGGGACGGCGGAGGGACGGCGGGCGCTCGCCGGTAACGGGACTCTACGGAGGGATGGAGGAGGAGGAGGAGGAGGAGGGGGAGGGGTTAAATATCTAACTACCCACTGGAGCAGTGAGTCGTGTGTGTGTGTGTGTGTGTGTGTGTGTGTGTGTGTGTGTGTGTGTGTGTGTGTGTGTGTGTGTGTGTGTGTGTGTGTGTGTGTGTGTGTGTGTGTGTGTGTGTGTGTGTGTGTGTGTGTGTGTGTGTGTGTGTGTGTGTGTGTGTGTGTGTGTACCGAAATGATTAAAAATTAACTCTTTAGTGGCATAACTTTTTTTTTTTATGGATACCGACCTAATAGGTAATATGGTGGCAACACACACCTTTAATAACACCTGCACACACACACTGCTGTGTAAATAACACACACACACACGTTGCTAAATTTCTTAACTTGTTCCATTTTTTTTTTTCCCGGTTAAAAAAAAACGAACTTAATTCTGTTTTAAAGAATGTAATTTGCTTTTCTGTGTTCAGCGCTTGTTGAGTTTTAAAAAGACTTCAGAGGTTTGACCGGCTCCGGCTCCGGCTCCGGCTCCGGCTCCGGCTCCGGCTCCGGCTCCGGCTCCGGCTCCGGCTCCGGCTCCGGCTCCGGCTCCGGCTCCGGCTCCGGCTCCGGGCTCCGGGCTCCGGCTCCCGGTCCGGGCTCCCGGTCCGGGCTCCCGGTCCGGGCTCCGGGCTCCCGGTCCGGGCTCCGGGCTCCCGGTCCGGGCTCCGGGCTCCAGCTCCGGCCCCAGCTCCGGCTCCGGCTCCGGCTCCGGCCCCAGCTCCGGCTCCCGGTCCGAGGTCAGACTCCGGCTCCGGACCCGGCCCCGGCTCCTTATTTAAAAGTTTTCAGTTATTTTTACACTTTTTTCATTTAAACTGAAAAGTACATTTTTTGTTGTTTTTTTTTTTAATTTTAATTATTATAATCAAAACTCCACAAAAGTCATCTTTTGAAACCGTTTATTGAAACGCTGTATTTTAGATTTTCTGGCGCTGAAACGACGTAGAATCAGACAAAACATGTTAAATATTTTGTGTTATTTGTAAGAAATGTAAAATATCTGTGATTTTTACCGTTTTAAAGATGAACTTTTCCATCATATTCTAATTTCCGCAGCTGGACTTTGTAGTTTTTGTTGTTTTTTTTCCCCCCCCATCCGCTACAAAAACCGTGCAGCCAATCGGATCAATTATCAGATTAAAGTCTAATGAGGTATTTTCCCTGCTGGTAATAGTAATCGGTTCCTTCAAATGTACTTAGAAATAACCTATATATAACAAAATAAAAGCTTGTTGACCGCTAAAGAGAGATAATAAATGACGTAATTGACATTAATGGAGTCGTTTCTGTGTTTTGTGTTCGTCTGTTCCATGTCCAGAGCGTCAAATTCCATTTTTCCGTTCCATTAAAGCACCAGCGTTTTGACGACCAGGCATTTTTTAACAAGGGGATGTAGAAAAGGGTGTCGTCAGCATAGAGGGCGAAACGGAAAAACGTCTCCACCAAGATGAACTTGTTTTCTCGCATTGACGCTCCGCTTGTGTCTCTGAGAAACACGATGGTGGAGGAGAAGGAGGACGCGAGGTGGAACGTTAGGGGGCCCCGAGGGGGGGGGGGGGGGAGGACCCTGGGGGACGCCCTCATTGAGGCGGGGCAGTTTGATGGAGGTTTTCTGAGTTTAATAGTTCGAGGAAAAACATAAATCTTCAGGAGGAATCCGAGTAAAAAAAAAAAAACCCAACCGGAGTGGAAGAAAGTTGATTCATTAAAGGTTTTCGTGAAATAAAAGTTTTTGGTTTTTTTTCTGTTTTGTCGTCTCGATTCAACCGTCGACGTGAAAACAGGATTTATTTACCTTTTTAATCTAAAGCGCCACTTTTTCTTTTTATAACACCGAAGTTCGGAGTCGAGCTGCGAATGATTGGTGAGGATTGGGGATGAGAAACGGCGTCGAGATGAGAGGAACGATCACACCAAAGAAAAGAGGAAGTGATTGACGTCGACGGGTTTCTGTTTCGTGTTTCTTTTGATAAACTTCCCAGTGGAATGTGACGTTTCGGTTCCGCTCTGGAAAACACTGGGAGAACGAGACGCCGTCCTTCACAGGATGGAAACTCTGGATTCTGAGTCTTTGGCTTCTATGAACCCCCCCTCTCACCCCCCCCCACTACTCCCCCCCCCCCCCCCACACTACTCCCCCCCGACCCCGGGGACATACAGCTGCACATGACGCCACCACACTGGAATCCCGGCCCGGATCCTGCTGTCGTCCCTCCTACTCCCAAATTAATGAGCCAAATTCCTCTCTCTCTCTCTCTCTCTCTCTCTCTCTCTCTCTCTGTCTCTCTCTCTCTGTCTCTCCCTCTCTCTCTCTCTCTCCCTCTCCCCATCTCTCTCTCTCTCTCTCCCTGTCTCTCTCTCTCTCTATCTCCCCATCTCTCTCTCTCCCTGTCCCTGTCTCTCTCTCTCTCCCATCTCTCTCTTTCTCTCTCTCTTTCTCTCTCTCTCCCTGTCTCTCTCTCTCTCTCCCCATCTCTCTCTCTCTTTCTGTCTCTCTCTCTCTCTGTCTCTCTCCCACCTCTCTCTCTCCCTGTCTCTCTCTCTCTCTTTCTCTCTATCTCCCCATCTCTCTCTCCATCTCTCTCTCTCTTTCTATCTCCCCATCTCTCTCTCTCTCTCTGTCTCTCTCCCTCTCGCTCTCTCTCTCTCCCTCTCTTTCTGTCTCTCTCTCCCTCTCTCGCTTTCTGTCTATCTCACTCACTCACTCACTCACTCTCTCTCTATCTCTCTCTCTCCCTCTCTGTCTCTCTCTCTCTCTCTCCCTCCATCTCTCTCTCTCTCTCTATCTCTCCCTCTCTCTCGCCCCCCTCACCTGCTGTTAAAAGCAGGTTTCCACGGCAACGCTTCAGGAGCAGAAACAAACAAAAGTGTTGGTGGAGAACGAAGGGGAGGAGGAGGAGGAGGAGGGAGAGACTGGGGTTTCTCTCCTCTCAGTGCAGAACGTCGTCCGGGTGGAGCAGCGGTGAGCACCGTCACCTCACGGCGAGAGGCCTCCGGTTCGAGTCCGCGTGGAGATCGGTGGGTCTGTTTCCACGGCAACGGCGAAAACACAACTTTCTGGTCACCAACTACAGTGTTTCTGCGCGTTGCCGTGGAAACGGACACTGTTTTTCAGGCCGAGCTTTCCTCAAAGTTTTCACTTGAAAGGTTGCGACGTAAACGAGACGTGATCTCCACCGAGCTTCGACGTTTCATTCTGACTGGGCCAGATGTTGGCCGTGGAAGATCCAGATGTTCCTTTGAACTTCTCAAACGGGGAAAGTCAGTTTATAAAAACGTTTAATTATCCAGAATAACGAAAAGTGTTTATTCACTTCTGCTTGTTTAAAGTGAAATAATTGGATGTTTTTTTTTTGTTTTTTTTTTTTCGTGACATTCATCTCCTCGGTGCGCGCGCTCCTGCATGTCGCCGCTGCTGCGTGCGCCTCCAGCGGTTTCCAGCTGCGCTCGTGAGCGCGCCCGTTACTCCCCCCCCCCCCCCCCTCCTCCGGTTGTCGGTGGGAGGACGGCGGCTCCTCTCTCTCTCTCTCTCTCTCTCTCTCTCTCCCCCTCGGTTCTCGGCTCCTGCGCCTCCAGGTTCGGTTCTGCTCCGGTAGCCGCCCGCCCCCCCCCCCCCCCCCAGTAACCCCCCCGCCGCCACCACCCACCATCCATCCACCCCCCCCCCACTACACCCACCTCCTCCGCTGACAGCCCCAGCCGGTTCATCGGTTCATCCACCTCGCGCTCCCCGTGAAGCCCTGCGGAGCCGGTTCTGGTTCGGTGGATCCTGGTTCCCTCACGAGTCCAGGATGGTTGGAGCGTCCCGGTCCTGCTGGCCGTCCTGTGCGCGCGGCTCGCGGCGGGAGTACCGGACGGAGAGGAGGAGGTCCAAGGTAACGGGTAACTTTTTTTTATTTCTTTCTTTATTTTTTAAACTTGATCACACGTGTGGAGTTCTGGAGGTTCTGGTCGCGGAGGAAACGTCCGTCACCTGTGAGTCATTAAGAGGCGCAACTTTGCGAGGTTGCCAGGTTGGAGGAAATCCTCCTCCCGCGGAGACTTTTTTTTTATTTTAATTTTTTCATCCTTTCAGCCCAAAAGTGTTGAAACGATAAAAACTCAAACACGAGAAAAACAAGCTGAACTTTCTGTGTGTCGTTTAAAAAATTTTTTTTTTTAAGTAAACATTTCCAGTAGATCCAGAACCATTTGTACAAAAAGTAAAAATGACAGGTGAAACAACATTTCCTCTCAGAACTGTTTGGTATTTACACTTGTCCGTTTCCACGGCAACGGCAGAAACACTGAAAATGCTGTTTTTTGATTTTCGTCCAATAGTTGGCGCTGTTGTTTTTAGAACTGAAACCTGAACATTGAGCTCTGAACATTGACAATGGCAATGTCAAAATAAAAGCACCAAGTTGGATCGTTATTATGGTGACTGTCAAAATAAAAGCACCAAGTTGGATTGTTATTACCGTGACTATCCCAAAAAAAGCACTAAATTGGATTATTGTCACAGTGACTGTCAAAATAAAAGCACCAAGTTGAATTGTTATTATGGTGACTGTCAAACTAAAAGCACCAAGTTGGATTGTTATTACGTGACTGTCAAAATAAAAGTAACAAGTTGGATTATTATCACACTGACTGTCCAAATAAAAGCACCAAGTTGGATCGTTATTGCGGTGACTGTCAAAATAAAAGTACCAAGTTGGATTATTATCACAGTGACTGTCAAAATAAAAGTACCAAGTTGGATTGTTTTTATGGTGACTGTCAAAATAAAAGTACCAAGTTGGATTATTATCACAGTGACTGTCAAAATAAAAGCACCAAGTTGGATCGTTATTGCGGTGACTGTCAAAATAAAAGTACCAAGTTGTATTATTATCACAGTGACTGTCAAAATAAAAACACCAAGGTGGATTGTTCTTACGGTGACTGTCAAAGTAAAAGCACCAAGTTGGATTGTTATTACGTGATTGTCAAAATAAAAGTACCAAGTTGGATTATTGTCACAGTGACTGTCAAAATAAAAGTACCAAGTTGGATTGTTATCACAGTTACTGTCAAAATAAAAAATAAAAGCACCAAGTTGGATCATCCCAGAAGATTTCATGCAATTTGATAATTTTTTTTCAAAAATGTTTTAAAATACATAATACTGTAAATGCAGACCAGATAATAAATACAAGCAAGGAATCCGTTGGTTGTGTGAGGGTGAATGTGGAGCTTCAGAGAGGAAGTGGCGGTGGAGGGTGGAGGGTGGAGGGTGGAGGTTTCCTCCGGCCGGCCAGAGAGTGTGAGCTGCTTAATGAGGTCCAGGTTTGCAGAGCCTCTGGGGGGCGCCAGGGGGTTGGGGGGGTGGGGGGGGGGGCCTCTGGGCCTCCGTCTCCATCTGGAACCGATGAGGACGAGACGAGCAGCAGGTCGTCACAAACTCCTGTCCGCTGCTCCTCCAGGAGCTCGGGGAAATCTCTCTGCTGATCCTGAGTCTTTTAACGCTTTTTTTTTTTCCCCCCATGTAACCAGAAACCATGGTTACGTGAAACAGCGACGTCGTGGGGGGGCGGGGCCTCAAGATATCTAAAAGTCACGTTTCTACGGAAACGATTTCAAACGACGAGGCAAAAACTTTCGTTGAGTTTTGGGTTCGTTAACATTGACGACACTGAAAACACATTTTTGAAAAGAGGTCGCAAGGCAGAACTTTTTGAAACGTTCTTTTTTCCATTTCGATGAGGGAAACTCTGGTCCTGGTCCTGGTCCTGGTCCTGGTCCTGGTCCTGGTCACCACTTTGGCAGGAACCAGTAGTTCTGCACATGCTCAGTAGAGCCAATCAGAACAAAGGGTTAGGGTTAGTAATAACAATCTGTAATAACAATCCAACTTGGTGCTTTTATTTTGACAGTCACTGTGGTAATAATCCAACTTCGTACTTAAATTTTGACAGTCATCATAATAAGAATCCAACTTGGTACTTTTATTTTGACAGTCACGTTAATAACAATCCAACTTAGTGGTTTTATTTTGACAGTCACCGTATTAACAATCCAACTTGGTACTTTTATTTTGACAGTCACGGTAATAACAATCCAACTTGGTAGTTTTATTTTGACAGTCACGGTAATAACAATCCAACTTGGTAGTTTTATTTTGACAGTCACGGTAATAACAATCCAACTTGGTAGTTTTATTTTGACAGTCACCGTATTAACAATCCAACTTGGTGCTTTTATTTTGACAGTCACAGTGATAATAATCCAACTTCGTACTTAAATTTTGACAGTCATCATAATAACAATCCAACTTGGTACTTTTATTTTGACAGTCACGTTAATAACAATCCAACTTGGTGGTTTTGCTTTGACAGTCACCGTATTAACAATACAATTGGTAGTTATATTTTGACAGTCACGGTAATAACAATCCCACTTAGTGGTTTTATTTTGACAGTCACCGTATTAAACTTGGTACTTTTATTTTGACAGTCACGGTAATAACAATCCAACTTAGTACGTTTGAAGTCAAGACCTGCAGCCCTGGTCTTCAGGTCTTCAGGTCTTCAGGTCTTCAGGCTCTCTGTCCCCCACAGTGATCGACGTCCTGGGCCTCCAGGACGCCAAGCAGACGGTGGCGGCGGTGGAGAAGCTGTCGGCCGGTCTGAGCGCGCTCAGTGACATCTACGTGGTGTCCACCTTCCGGCTGCCGTCCAAGCTGGGCGGCGTCCTGCTGGGCCTCTACAGCAAGCAGGACAACAGGAAGTACCTGGAGGTCGCCGTCATGGGCAAGATCAACAAAGGTGGGCGGCCGATCCGCAAGTTTCCAGACGTTCTCCGTCGGCCCCGGGCCGGTCGGGGGAGGGGAGGGGGAGGGGGGGGGGGGGGGGGGGGGGGGAGGGGGGTGATGGCAATGATGCGGAATGTTTCCATGGAAACGTGGAGTCTGCGGTCTGAGTGCTTCAGTCAGTGGAAACAGGAAGCCTCGGCGCCGGCGTCCAGCAGAACCTGGAGAAAAACGGAAACGTTGATTCACGAGGAGAGAAATCCGGGAAACACTCGGCCCCCACGAGTTTCTGCTCTGGAACCATACTTCAGGTCCACCGTCAGACTGAGACAGGAGTACTGTCAGGAAATGTAACTAAGTTACAGTTACTGGAGTCTCAGTGTGCTCCGCTGCTGTTTCATTCAGTCCACTGTTAGCGTTAGCATTAGCACACCTGCCGTCTGTCCCGCCCACTGTTAGCTTTAGCATTAGCACACCTGGTATCTGTCGTGTTCAATGTTAGCTTTAGCATTAGCAGAGCTGCTATCCCTGACTTGCTCACTGTGAGATTTAGCATTAGCAGAGCCGGTGTCTCTGACTTGCTCACCGTTAGCTTTAGCATTAATAGAGCTGGTCTCTCACTGTCCTGGTCACTGTTAGCATTAGCATTAGCAGAGCCACTGTCTTTCAATGTCCTCCTTCTGTGATGTCACTGTTAGCTTTAGCATTAGTACTAGCAGAGCCGGTGTTTCCGACTTGCTCACCATTAGCCTTAGCATTGTTAGAGTTGGTCTCTCTCTGGCCTAGTCACTGTTAGCTTTAGCATTAGCGGAGCCACTGTCTTTCAATGTCCTCCTTCTGTGATGTCACTGTTAGCTTTAGCATTAGCAGAGCCGGTGTTTCTGACTTGCTCACCGTTAGCTTTAGCATTAGTAGAGCTGGTCTCTCTCTAAGTCCTGGTCACTGTTAGCTTTAACTTTAGCATTAGCAGAGCCGGTGTCTCGGACTTGCTCACCGTTAGCTTTAGCATTAATAGACGTGGTCTCTCTCTGTCCTGGTCACTGTTAGCTTTAGCATTAGCGGAGCCACTGTCTTTCAATGTACTCCTTCTGTGACGTCACCATTAGCAGAGCTGGTGTCTCTCTCTCTCTCTCTCTCTCTCTCTCTCTCTCTCTGTTAGCATTAGCCACTGTTAGCCCAGAGCAGTCAGTAAAGGAATGAAGCCAATGAAGGACTAGCGCTCCAGCAGTCGCCCTGCGAGTCGTGGCGTCGTCTCCTGGCCGTTGGGTGAACTTCGCTCGTCGTGAATCGTCTCCCGCCGTCTGACCGCGGGTTCGATAAATAAATGCGTCCAGTCGTCTTTCATCCGTCTGAAATGACACACCGGTTCCCGCAGTGGGACAAACTGGGGGTTTGAACACGGGGCGAACCAGACCGCGGATTACGTTTCTCGCCGTCGGAGCTTTGACTCAGCGGGGAGCCGCAAACACACACTTTCATGTGTTCACGTTCCCCGAAGTCTCCGAGGATCCCGTGTTTCCACTGAGTGAAATAATCCAAAGCCACAGACTCGACGTGTTCATGGAAACAAACCTCCAGCTGCTGCATCATTTCCATCAGATCAGCATCGGTGGAAACTCAGAGTCGCCAGCGGAGGTTTTTTGTTTTTTGTTTAAATATAAGGGAAAGTCGGAGACGCTGGTTGATTCCAGAGACTTTGAGCTGAAGGGAAATTAACCCCGTCACGAGTTCACCGTGTCACCGGAACGCAGAACAATGGAGCTGAAACTGGAACCTTGGAAGTCCTCTGGACCTCTGGACCTCTGGACCTCTGAACCTCTGGACCTCTGGACCTCTGGACCTCTGGACCTCTGAACCTCTGGACCTCTGGACCTCTGGACCTCTGGACCTCTGAACCTCTAGATCTCTGAACCTCTGAACTTCTGGACCTCTGGACCTCTGGACCTCTGGACCGCTGGACCTCTGAACCTCTGGACCTCTGGATCGCTGGACCTCTGAACCTCTGGACCTCTGGATCTCTGGACCTCTGAACCTCTGAACCTCAGAACCTCAGAACCTCTGAACCTCTGGACCTCTGGATCTCTGGACCTCTGGACCGCTGGACCTCTGAACCTCTGGACCTCTGGATCGCTGAACGTCTGGACCTCTGGACCTCTGGACCTCTGGACCTCTGGACCTCTGGACCTCTGAACCTCTGGACCTCTGGACCTCTGGACCTCTGAACCTCTGGACCTCTGGACCTCTGAACCTCTGGACCTCTGAACCTCTGGACCGCTGGACCTCTGGACCTCTGGACGTCTGAACCTCTGAACCTCTGAACCTCTGGACCTCTGAACCTCTGGACCTTTGGACCTCTGGACCTCTGGACGTCTGAACCTCTGGACCTCTGGACCTCTGGACCGCTGGACCTCTGGACCTCTGGACCTCTGGACCTCTGGACCTCTGAACCTCTGGACCGCTGGACCTCTGGACCTCTGAACCTCTGAACCTCTGGACCTCTGGACCTCTGGACCTCTGAACCTCTGGATCTCTGGACCTCTGGACCTCTGGACCTCTGGACTTCTGGACCTCTGGATCGCTCCGACCATACTGAACTCTGGAAGCTGCTTCTTCTTCACAAGTCTTCTTTATAGCTTTGATGTGCAGGTTTCATCTCCGGGGTCAGAAAACTTGTAGCGTGAAACTTGTAGCATGAAACTTGTAGCATGAAACTTGTAGCGTGAAACTTGTAGCGTAGAACTTGTAGTGTGAAACTTGTAGCATGAAACTTGGAGCATGAAACTTGGAGCGTGAAACTTGAAGCGTGAAACTTGTAGCGTAGAACTTGTAGTGTGAAACTTGTAGCATGAAACTTGTAACATGAAACTTGTAGCGTGAAACTTGTAGCGTAGAACTTGTAGCATGAAACTTGTAGCATGAAACTTGTAGCGTGAAACTTGTAGCATGAAACTTAAAGCATGAAACTTGTGAACGTTGTAGTGTAAAACTTGTAGTGTGAAACTTGTGGCATGAAACTCGCAGCATACAACTTGTATTGGGGAAACTTGTAGCGTGAAACTCGTACTTTGAAACTTGTAGTATGAAACTCGTAGCATGAAACTCTTAGCATGAAACTTGTAGCGTGAAACTTGTATCGTGAATCTCGTAGTGTGAATCTCGTAGCGTGAAACTCAAAGCATGTTCGTGTTTTCTGTCGTTTCTGTAACAAAACCCTGTTGGGTAGAACCGCTGGGTAGAACCTAGCTACAGGTACCAGGAGCGTTAGCCAGCCGCGGTGACCGTGGAGCCAAAGGGTCAAAGGTCATTCTCAGTGGTGACCTCAGGACTTTAAACCTTAAGACCATTTTTAAAGATGAAGTTTATGTTAAAAAGAAATAGTGAATCCAGGGAATCTTGGTACTTTGTAGCACAAGGTGAGGGGTTCTGGTCCAATCAGGTCTTTGGGGTTCTAGTCTAATCAGGTCTTTGGGGTTCTGGTCTAATCAGGTCTTCAGGGTCCTGGTCTGATCAGGTCTTCAGAGTCCTGCTCATGAAGCAGCTCTGGCTGTTTTTAATTAAATCACTTCTTCCTCCTGGGAACGACGGAGTCCAGCTGCTGAGCCTCTGTTTCCTAAACCCACTCCGTGTTTAGTGTTTTGGTTCAGCGTGACCTTTGACCTCCGACCGGGTCTGAAGCCCTCCGGTCCGTCGCTCAGACCCTCGGACCGGATCGGACGACGGTCCCGGGATGGTTCTGACGGGAGGACCCGCATGTTTCCGACATGAGACGGTGAAGTGACTTCATCCAGCAGTGAGTTCAGCACAACAACAGTCGGTGTCGTAAACAGTCGGCAAGATTCCCGGAACAACAACGAGCCAAGACATTCTCTTAAAGCGACAGAACGCAGGAACCGCAGTCCAGAACCTTCAGGAGCAGCGTGAAGATGAGAATGCTGAGGATGATTTTGGTAGATAACCAGGTAACTAGGTAACTAGGTAACCAGGTAGTGAGCTAACCAGGTAATCGGGTAACCATCTAATTGGGTAACAAGCTAACCAGGTAATTGGGTAGCCAGCTAATCAGGTAACTAGGTAACCAGGTAACTAGCTAACCAGGTAATCAGGTAATGAGTTAACCAGGTAATCGGGTAACCAGCGAATCAGGTAACCAGATAACTAGCTAACCAGGTAATCGGGTAACTGGCTAACTATGTAATGAGCTCACCAGGTAATTGGGTAACTAGCTAATCGGGTAATGAGCTAACAAGGTAACTAGCTAACCAGGTAATTGGGTAACCAGCTGATCAGATAACTAGGTAACCAGGTAACTCGCTAACCAGGTAATTGTGTAACAAGCTAGTTGGGTAATGAGCTAACCAGGTAACTCGCTAACCAGATAACTAAGTAACCGGGTAACTAGTTAACCATGTAACCAGCTAATCAGGTAACTAGCTAATGAGGTGACCTCAGGGGGATCAGTCCTGTAATACCACAGTTTACCAGCAGGAGCAGATTACATTAAATCTGGACTCATTTTAAAGTAAATCTATTATGTTGTGTTATGTTATTATTTATTATGTCTCCATCATATACTTGATTTTCCTCCTCCTCCTCCTCCTCTAGTCCTCCTCCGGTACGTGCGGTCCGATGGGAAGGTCCACACGGTGAACCTCCAGAACCAGAACCTGGGCGACGGCCGGACTCACTCCATCATCCTGCGTCTGGGCGGCCTCCGGCGTGACCTCATGACCTCGGAGCTGTACGTGGACTGCCGGCTGGCCGACTCCAGCCGGGGGCTGCCCCACCTGGTGCCGCTGCCCCGGGAGGCCGACATGGTGGAGGTGCGACACGGACAGAAGGCCTACGCCCGGCTGCAGGTGAGGGTCAAGCTGCTCCACACCAACACTTCATCCTAAAGTTCATCCAAAATAAAAGCACCAAGTTGGACTGTTATTACGGTGTCTGTCAAAATAAAACCACCAAGTTGGACTATTATTACGGTGACTGACAAAATAAAACCACCAAGTTGGACTATTATTACGGTGACTGTCAAAATAAAACCACCAAGTTGGACAATTATTACGGTGACTGTCAAAATAAAACTACTAAGTTGCACTATTATTACGGTGACTGTCAAAACAAAACTACCAAGTTGGACTGTTATTATGCTGACTGTCAAAATAAAACTAGCAAGTTTGACTGTTATTATGGTGACTGTCTAAATAAAACTACCAAGCGGCATTTTTATTATGGTGACTGTCAAAATAAAACCACCAAGTTGGACTATTATTACGGTGACTGTCAAAATAAAACTACCAAGCGGCATTTTTATTATGGTGACTGTCAAAATAAAACCACCAAGTTGGACCATTATTACGGTGACTGTCAAAATAAAACTACCAAATTGGACTGTTATTACGGTGACTGCCAAATTAAAACTACCAAGTTGGACTGTTATTATGGTGACTGTCAAAATAAAACTACCAAGTTGGACTGCTATTACAGTAACTGTCAAAATAAAACTACCAAGGTGGACTGTTATCACAGTGACTGTTAAAATAAAACCACAAAGTTGGACTGTTATCACAGTGACTGTCAAAATAAAAGCACCTCTGGACGGTTCTAGAGTACTCTGTGGTTCTGACCCGTCTGTCCCGGCCAGGGCTCGGTGGAGTCCCTCCGGGTGGCTCTAGGGGGCAGCGTGGCCAAAGCCGGCGCTCTGACGGACTGTCCCTTCCAAGGAGACTCGTCGTCCTACAACGCAGGTGAGCTCGTCTCAGAAACGCCCCGACGTCTCCGCGTCCCGCACGTTTGACTCACCACTCAGTGTTTGCTTCCAGTGAGCGGGGAGGTGAACTCCATCCTGGGTGAGTCCTCGCCCCGGAACCAGAACCAGAACCAGAACCACCAGGCCGTCACGCCTGGGACACCGTCGCTCACGGCGTCTCTCGTCTTCCCACAGGTGACCATACCAAGGCCCTGATTGGACAACTCATCATCTTCAATCAGATCCTGGGAGAGCTGAGACAGGACATCAGAGAGCAGGTGAGACGGCAGAGGACAGGTGAGACAATGGAGGACAGGTGAGACGATGGAGGACAGGTGAGACGATGGAGGACAGGTGAGATGATAGAGGACAGGTGAGACGGCAGAGGACAGGTGAGACGATGGAGGACAGGTGAGACGTTGCAGGACAGGTGAGACGATAGGAGACGGGTAAGACAATAAAGGACGGGTGAGATGATGGAGGAGAGGTGAGACGATGGAGGACAGGTGAGACGATAGGAGATGGGTAAGACAATAAAGGATAGATGAGACGATGGAGGACAGGTGAGACGATAGGAGATGGGTAAGACAATAAAGGACAGGTGAGATGATGGAGGACAAGTGAGATGGCAGAGGACAGGTGAGATGATCGAGGACAGGTGAGATAATAGGAGACAGGTAAGACAATAAAGGACAGGTGAGACGATAGAGAACCAGTGAGAGAATGGAGACCTGGTGAGACAATAGAGGACAGGTGAGACATCAAGGGACAGACAGAAGAGGACAGGTGAGATGATGGAGGACGGGTAGGACAATAGAAGACAGGTGAGACGATGGAGGTCGGGTGAGGCAGGAGGCGGGGCGTAGTGGACGCTGTGTCTTTAACATGTGGACTCGTCCTCAGGTGAAGGAAATGTCTCTGATCAGAAACACCATCCTGGAGTGTCAAGTCTGCGGTGAGTTGCTCTGCTCAGGACACCCTGACTTCTGAGGACCTGATTGAAGACTCTGTGTGTGTGTGTGTGTGTGTGTGTGTGTGTGTGTGTGTGTGTGTGTGTGTGTGTGTGTGTGTGTGTGTGTGTGTGTGTGTGTGTGTGTGTGTGTGTGTGTGTGTGTGTGTGTGTGTAGGGTTCCACGAGCCGCGGTCCCGCTGTTCTCCTAATCCCTGCTACAAAGGCGTCCCCTGCATGGACAGTGTCCATTACCCAGGATTCACCTGTGGCCCGTGTCCACCGGGAACCAGCGGCAACGGCACACACTGCAGCGACATCAACGAGGTGACGACGAAAACAACAACAACAACAACAACAACACTGTAACAACACAACAACAACAACAACACTGTAACCACAATAACAACACTGTAACAACAAAAACAACAACAACAACACAGTAACAACACAACAACAACAACAACACTGTAACAACACAACAACAACACTGTAACCACAATAACAACAATGTAACAACAACAACACTGTAGCCACAATAACAACACTGTAACAACAAAAACAACAAAAACAACAACACTGTAACAACACAACAACACTGTAGCAACAACAACACTGTAACAACAACAACACTGTAACCACAATAACAACACTGTAACAACAAAAACAACAACACTGTAACAACACAACAACAACACTGTAACAACAACAACACTGTAACAACAGCAACAACACTGTAACAACACAACAACACTGTAACAACAACAACAACACTGTAACAACACAACAACACTGTAACAACAACAACAACACTGTAACAACACAACAACACTGTAACAACACAACAACACTGTAACAACAACAACACTGTAACAACACAACAACACTGTAACAACACAACAACACTGTAACAACACAACAACACTGTAACAACAACAACACTGTAACAACACAACAACACTGTAACAACACAACAACACTGTAGCAACACAACGACAACATGAAAAGTAGCAAAACAAGTCGACAACAAAACAACTACTTCTCCATCAACTTCACCCGTCTCCACCCCTCCACTCCCCCCCACCCTTCCACCCTCCACCCCTCCCCCCCCAGTGTGACGTGCAGCCATGTTTCTCCCCCATCGCCTGCGTCAACACCGTGGGGGGGTTCAGCTGCCAGCCGTGTCCTCCAGGCCTGTGGGGGGCGCCGCTGGTCGGGACCGGCCTGGATTACGCCAAGTCACACCGACAGGTGAGACTCGCTCAGGTCAAAGGTCACAATGTCTGAGGGGGCGATGTGGGCGGAGGAGCGCTTGTTTCCCCTACCTGTGTGTCTGAATGTGCAGGGTGCACTTGTTTCTCCTACCTGTGTGTCTGAATGTGCAGGGCGCGCTTGTTTCCATTACCTGTGTGTCTGGATGTGCAGGATGCGCTTGTTTCCATTACCTGTGTGTCTGGATGTGCAGGGTGCGCTTGTTTCCATTACCTGTGTGTCTGAATGTGCAGGGTCCACTTGTTTCCATTACCTGTGTGTCTGGATGTGCAAGGTGCGCTTGTTTCTTGTAGTAGATGTGTGTCTGGATGTGCAGGATGCGCTTGTTTCCATTACCTGTGTGTCTCAATGTGCAGGGCGCGCTTGTTTGTTTGTTTTGTGTTCGTCAGGAGTGCGGCGACATCGACGAGTGTCTGGAGCTGCCGGACGCCTGCGTCCAGAACTCGGTGTGCATCAACACCGTGGTGAGTCCAGACGCCTCGTCTCCACCCTGGAGGAGGACAAGCTCCACCCGACGTCCTGCAGGGGCTTCAGGGGGGACGGCGCCCTCTGCTGGCTGAACTGCAGCAACACGTGGACCAGGATTTTTTTTTCTTTTCCTGATTTCTGGTTTTAATTGTTTTGGTTTGACCATTTTTTGTGTATGTTATTAATTATAATTTTTTTTCGCAAAAACTACTAATCCGAATTACATGAACTCTTCAGGGGTGATTTGTCGTCATCTGAGGACGAGTCACTTAGGTTTTGGGACGTTAACGACGAACCGTTTCAGAATAAATACTCAAAAGCTGATGTAGCTTCCTGACTAGGCTAGTTAGCATCCATCAGGGCTAGCGGCTAACATGCTAGCGGTGCTAATTCAATTCTACAAACAAAATGTGGTGTTGGTGAAGGTCTGCGCTCTACAGAGTGCAGCTCTAGTTTATCTATTTTATACTTTATCAACATTTCCATCCCTCCTGCCTCTTTTATGTTTTGACTTATTTCTGTTTATATTCTTATAAATGCGGCCATTTTTATTTTTTAAATCCAGTTGTCCACACGTCGTTTATTTCTTCATGTCTTCTTCATCGTTTCTGGCCGAACGGAGGATCACGTCTCATCGCGTCTCATCACGTCTCATCACGTCTCATCACGTCTCATCACGTCTCATCACGTCTCATCACGTCTCATCGCGTCTCTTCTCTTCCAGGGTTCCTATAAATGTGGCGGCTGTAAACCCGGTTTCCTTGGTAACCAGACGGCCGGCTGCTTCCCCAGGAAGTCCTGTGCGGCGCTGACCTTTAACCCCTGTGATGTCAACGCCCACTGCGCCATGGAGAGGAACGGCGAGGTGTCGTGCAGGGTGAGGACACCGTCGGACACAGGTTCACTCACAAGTCACAGGTTCAGTTACAAGTTACAGGTTCAGTCAGGAGTTACAGGTTCAGTTACAAGTCGCAGGTTCAGTCACAAGTCGCAGGTTCAGTCACAAGTTACAAGTTCAGTCAGGAGTTACAGGTTCAGTTACAAGTCGCAGGTTCAGTTACAAGTCGCAGGTTCAGTCACAAGTTACAAGTTCAGTCAGGAGTTACAGGTTTAGTTACAAGTCGCAGGTTCAGTCACAAGTTACAAGTTCAGTCAGGAGTTACAGGTTCAGTTACAAGTCACAGGCTCAGTTACAAGTTGCAGGTTCAGTCACAAGTTACAAGTTCAGTCAGGAGTTACAGGTTCAGTTACAAGTCGCAGGTTCAGTTACAAGCCGCAGGTTCTGTCACAAGTTACAGGTTCAGACACAAGTTACAGGTTCAGTCACAAGGTACAGGTTCAGTCACAAGTTACAGGTTCAGTCACAAGGGACAGGTTCAGTCACAAGGTACAGGTTCAGTCACAAGGGACAGGTTCAGTCACAAGTTACAGGTTCAGTCACAAGTTACAGGTTCTGTCAAAAGTTATAGGTTCAGTTACAAGTTACATGTTCAGTCACAGGTTTAGTAACAGGTTCGATCACAATTTGCAGGTTCGATCACAAGTTACAAGTTCAGTCACAAGTTCAGTTATTCAGCTGAGAACTAGAAATGGAAGCAGGACTTAACAAAACGAAACGAAACAAAACCAAACATAGTCCGTGTGTGTGTGTGTGTGTGTGTGTGTGTGTGTGTGTGTGTGTGTGTGTGTGTGTGTGTGTGTGTGTGTGTGTGTGTGTGTGTGTGTGTGTTCCCAGTGTAACGTGGGCTGGGCAGGTAACGGGAACACCTGTGGGATGGACACGGACATCGACGGCTACCCCGACCGGTCTCTTCCCTGCATGGACAACGACAAACACTGCAAACAGGTGAGTCTCCGTCCCATCATGCACCTGGGGACACATCAGGTCATGTGACTCGGTGAGTTGACCCGTCGTGTCCCTGTGCTCCAGGACAACTGTGTGCTCACTCCCAACTCGGGCCAGGAGGACGCCGACAACGACGGCATCGGAGACCAGTGTGACGAGGACGCAGACGGAGACGGCATCAAGAACGTGGAGGTACGAGGTCACCGGTTCCCTGTCACATGTCCCACACGTCCCACATGTCCCACATCATCTGTTACCTGTCACATGTCACATGTCCCACATCACCTGTTCCCTGTCACATGTCCCACATGTCCCACATGTCCCACATCATCTGTTACCTGTCACATGTCACATGTCCCACATGTCCCACATCATCTGTTACCTGTCACATGTCCCACATGTCCCACATCACCTGTTCTCTGTCACATGTCCCACATGTCCCACATCACCGGTTCCCTGTCACATGTCCCACATAACCTGTTCCCTGTCACATGTCCCACATAACCTGTTCCCTGTCACATGTCCCACATCACCTGTTACCTGTCACATGTCCCACGTCACATGTTCCCTGTCACATATCCCACATGTCCAACATCACCTGTTACCTGTCGCCTGTCCCACATGTCCTACATTGCCTGTTACCTGTCACATGTCCCACATCACATGTTAACTGTCACATGTCCCACATCACCTGGTACTTGTGACCAGCTATCTGTCACATGTCCCGTCCTGCGGCTATGATGTCATCAGCTGGTCATGTGACGTGTCCCGTAGGATAACTGTCGCCTGGTGCCGAACAAAGACCAGCAGAACTCGGACAGCGACTCGTTCGGAGACGCCTGCGATAACTGTCCCACCGTCCCCAACAGCGACCAGAAGGACACGGACAGCAACGGCCAGGGCGACGCCTGCGACCAGGACATTGACGGAGACGGTGAGAGACTCCTGGACGATGGGGCCACAAGGGAGCCGAGGGAACACGCTGGGAAACAAGTAGCCACCAGCTAACGCTAAACATGTAGCCACCAGCTAATGCTAACATGTAGCCACCACCTAGCAATAAACATGTAGCCACCAGCTAACAATAGACATGTAGCCACCAGCTAATGCTAGCATGTAGCCACCAGCTAATAATAAACATGTAGCCACCAGCTAACAATAGACATGTAGCCACCAGCTAATGCTAGCATGTAGCCACCACCTAACAATAAACATGTAGCCACCAGCTAACAATAGACATGTAGCCACCAGCTAATGCTAGCATGTAGCCACCAGCTAATAATAAACATGTAGCCACCAGCTAACAATAGACATGTAGCCACCAGCTAATGCTAGCATGTAGCCACCAGCTAATAATAGACATGTAGCCACCAGCTAATGCTAGCATGTAGCCACCACCTAACAATAAACATGTAGCCACCAGCTAACAATAGACATGTAGCCACCAGCTAATGCTAGCATGTAGCCACCACCTAGCAATAAACATGTAGCCACCAGCTAACAATAGACATGTAGCCACCAGCTAATGCTAGCATGTAGCCACCAGCTAACAATAAACATGTAGCCACCAGCTAACACTAAACATGTAGCCACCAGTTAATGCTAACATGTAGCCACCGTGTTCAGGAATCCCCAACGTCCTGGATAACTGTCCAAAGTTGCCGAACCCGATGCAGACGGACAGAGACCGAGACGGGGTGGGAGACGCCTGCGACAGCTGCCCCGAACGCAGTAACCCGATGCAGGTAGCTTCCGAACGCCCGACGCGTCGATACCGCGGCTGAGTCCGGCGGGAAAAACCTCTTCAAGGCTGAAAGACCACAACATTTCATAAAACCCATATGAGACACAGAATCTTAGAAAGATTGGATTAAAAAAATGTTTCCCGTATTTCTCTGACGAGTCAAAGTCAAGTCAAATAGTCTTTTTTCAGTTTCCAGCTGTTCATGTGACACAATTAGTCTATTACACAATTGATATATTAAATTAACGCAGTGCAAAACCTTTTGTGGCCACCAGATGTCACTGTATGGCCACAGAAAGCACAAAAAAACCAACCCTACATTTCTCTGGTGTTAGACTGAGAGAGCATGAAAACAAAAACGAAAATTTTAAAGGAAAATGTGTCCAAAATAAAAAATGTCCACTGCAGAATTCAGAGTTTGAAACTTACCGTGACGAAGAAAACTAAGAAAGCTAATCGTGGGCTAAAAGGCTCTTCATGCAACATTATTTGACAGACATGGCTTCTTGTCTCAGTCTCAGTGTGTCTCCTCTGCTTTCAGACGGACGTCGACAACGACCTGGTGGGAGACGTTTGTGACACCAACCAAGACACGTACGTCTCAATCGTCCTCCACCTTTCAGAGTCTCTCTTTGCTCAGGAATGTTTCTGGAGGGTTTTGGCGCCCGGTCGTAAACGTGGCTGTTTGACTGTCTGCAGCGACGGAGACGGACTCCAGGACAGCAGGGACAACTGCCCCGACATCCCCAACAGCTCCCAGCTGGACTCCGACAACGACGGTCTGGGAGACGACTGCGACCACGACGACGACAACGACGGCGTGCTCGACGACTACGACAACTGCAGACTCATCGTCAACCCCAACCAGAAGGACTCGGACAGTAAGGGTCAAAGACTCCACCTCCTTCCATCTGACTCCGCCCCTTTCCCCCTGACTATCCCCTGAGACTCCGCCTCCTTTCATTTGACTCTTCGTGTCCGTCACCAGTGAACGGCGTTGGGGACGTCTGCGAGAACGACTTCGATAACGACACGGTGATGGATCTGATCGACGTGTGTCCAGAAAGCGCCGAGGTCACGCTGACGGACTTCAGAGCCTATCAGACGGTCATCCTGGACCCGGAGGGCGACGCCCAGATCGACCCCAACTGGGTGGTGTTGAATCAGGTGACCTTCGGTCTTCACTCTCTTGGATAAAAAATCCACGATTCACGATTCAAGATCTCATTTACGCCTCTCTGGTTTGAGTGCAGGGGATGGAGATCGTCCAGACGATGAACAGCGATCCCGGGTTGGCCGTGGGTACGTGGTGTTTTTAGGTCAAACTCGCCGACTGCCCCCGGGTTCTCCTTCAGGAGGTCTTCCTGTCCCCCTGCAGGGTACACGGCCTTCAACGGCGTGGACTTCGAGGGGACGTTCCACGTCAACACGGTGACGGACGACGACTACGCCGGCTTCATCTTCGGCTACCAGGATTCGTCCAGCTTCTACGTGGTGATGTGGAAGCAGACGGAGCAGGCGTACTGGCAGTCGCTGCCGTTCAGAGCCACCGCCCAGCCGGCGCTGCAGCTCAAGGTTCCTTTGCCGTTCTGCCGCCGCCGCCGTCTGGCCCCGCTGTGTTTCCGCCGCTCTCAGCGCCCCCTCCTCTGGCCATCCTGCAGGCGGTGAAATCCCGGACCGGACCCGGGGAGTTCCTGAGGAACGCCCTGTGGCACACCGGAGACACCCCCGGAGAGGTGAAGCTGCTCTGGAAGGATCCGCGGAACCTCGGCTGGAAGGACAAGACGTCATACCGCTGGCAGCTTAGCCACCGGCCGCAGGTCGGGTACATGAGGTGAGTGCGGCGCCGGAACCCGACTCCAGAACCCGACTCCAGAACCCGACTCCAGAACCCAACTCCAGAACCTGACTCAAGAACCTGACTCCAGAACCCAACTCCAGAACCCAACTCCAGAACCTGACTCCAGAACCAGACTCCAGAACCCAACTCCAGAACCAGACTCCAGAACCAGACTCCAGAACCCAACTCCAGAACCTGACTCAAGAACCTGACTCCAGAACCAGACTCCAGAACCCGACTCCAGAACCTGACTCCAGAACCAGACTCCAGAACCCAACCTGCAGATGCTTTCAGAGGAACCGGTTAGACTACTAGAACTAGTCCTGTAGGGGGCAGAACCAGAAGACTGCTAGTCCTGTCTATTACTGAGACTGTAGTATGAAGCTGAGTATTAATACTGCAGTATTCTACAGTATAGTACAGTAACTGCAGCATCACAATGAGTAACAATATTACTGCAGTGCAGTGTAGTACTGTTATATTGCGCCATTATAAAGAACATTAGTATTGCAGTATTAGTCCTCTTTAAATACTGTATTAGTATTAGTACTCTTTAAATACTGTATTAGTATTAGTCCTCTTTAAATACTGTATTAGTACTCTTTAAATAATAGTATTAATACTGTAGTACTGTACAGTGTGGTCATTTCGCTGTGGAGACTCAGTACTCTTCATGTTCCTCGTCTCTCTCTCCTCTTTTCGTTCCCTGCATTCTTTCCGTCTCTCGCTCTCTTTGTGGCTCCGGGCCCCTGGTACTCCATTGTCCTCGTCTCCATGGCGACCATGTGAAGAGTCGCCAGAGCAGCCGGTCATACGCAGATCAGACGGAGGGAAACTTTAATCACCACAAGTTCAGACTGTAACAAGTCAGAGTCCCAGTCACTGGTGGAGGTGTTCTCCAGGTGGAGGTTTCACTAGGTGGAGGTGGTGTTCGTCAGGTGGAGGTGTTCTCCAGGTGGAGGTGTTCTCCAGGTGGACGTGGTGTTCGTCAGGTGGAGGTGTTCTCCAGGTGGAGGTGGTGTTCTCCAGGTGGAGGAGTTCTTCAGGTGGAGGTGTTCTCCAGGTGGAGGTGGTGTTCTCCAGGTGGAGGAGTTCTCCAGGTGGAGGTAGTGTTCTCCAGGTGGAGGCGGTTTTCTCCAGGTGGAGGTGTTCTTCAGGTGGAGGTGGTGTTCTCCAGGTGGAGGTGTTCTCCAGGTGGAGGTTTCACTAGGTGGAGGTGGAGTTCTCCAGGTGGAGGTTTTCTTCAGGTGGAGGTGGTGTTCTCCAGGTGGAGGTGTTCTCCAGGTGGAGGTGTTCTCCAGGTGGAGGTTTCACTAGGTGGAGGTGGAGTTCTCCAGGTGGAGGTTTTCTTCGGGTGGAGGTGTTCTCCAGGTGGAAGCGGGTTTCTCCAGGTGGAGGTGTTCTCCAGGTGGTGGTGTTCTCCAGGTGGAGGTGTCCTCCAGGTGGAGGTGTTCTCCAGGTGCCCCGACCTCCACAACCATCAGGACGGATGTGGTTTGTTTGGTCTTCATGTTTGCAGCTCGTCTTTTCCTTTGGTTCCTTTTTCTTCCCACAAGTTCGTGGCGCTGATCGTCAAGGCGACGACGTCCCCGGACGGTGTCTCCGTGGAACTTACCCAGCATGCCTCTGTGTCCTCAGGGTGAAGCTGTTCGAGGGGACGGACATGGTGGCGGACTCGGGCGTGGTGGTGGACACCACCATGAGAGGGGGACGACTCGGTGTCTTCTGCTTCTCGCAGGAAAACATCATCTGGTCCAACCTGCGCTACAGGTGTAACGGTACGACCGCTGACCCCGGCGGGTTTTTCCCGCGACTCCACTGACAGAGGTTGTGGGTGGTGCCGAAACAACCGTATCCAACGGTTACGGTGTCCCGTCCATTGACGTTAGCTAGCGCCGCTGATACGGTTCCGGGAGGCGGGGCCACAATGCAGCCGCCTGCTAATTGGTCTGGACAAGCAGCAACATTTAAAGTCCTAGTGAAATGAAACTTCGACCTCCAAAACACTCTGGCCGTCGCTTCTCGGGACGTTTTCCTGCTAACTGGCTGAAGGGTAAAATGTTAGAACACGGCAATCTGCGAGAAAATAGCCGATAAACGGCGCTATTTCCTCTGCTGGGCGGAGCTTCTGACAATAATAGAGTGACATCACGAGTTGTGCACACGCCCAAGTTGTGTTTACATTATGGAGGATCAGAGTTTTGACCACGAAGAGGCTGAATTTAACCATATTTCATCATCGTGGTCATTTCAAACCCAGTGATTGATGAAGAAGACACAGAAGGTGGTTCTGCCATCGGTGACCCCGTCTGGAACATGTTTGAGGAAGCAGAAGACGCTTCGTCCTCCATTCGTCCTCGTCTCCTCGCCTCAGCAGCCGCCAGTTTTCACCTTTGAGGCTTTGAGGCTCCTGACTTTTGGCAGAACGACCGACTTCCTGGATCCAACACGTCCAAGAGCTTTTCTGACTGTGGAATCACCGGAGATGAGTTCAGATATTACTTGATCGTCTACTAGCCGCCCGAGCTAGCCGCTCCCGCTAGCTGCTAGCCGCCTGAGCTAGCGGCTCCCGCCGCCTGTGCTCCTTTTCTCCTCTCTCGGTCTCTTCCAGGCTCAATCTTTCATCAAGGCTCATAAAACGCCGACTATAACTTCAAAACACTGTAAAAACTTGGATATTTAAGAGGGAAACAAGCCGATATAAACACAACAGATCGAGATCTGCACAACTCGTGACGTCACACATAGGCTCCGCCCACAATGGCCCACGAAGAAGAAGGATTCCCCTGACTTCCTCGGCTGGAGATTCAAAATTCAAATAACTTTGTTATGCGACAACAGTGGTGGGGCAGAGTCGGAGGAACCTTTCAAGAAGTACCCCAACTATCGTTTTCTGCAAAGTAGTATTTTACATTTCACTGGGCCTTTAAATATCTCATACGACACTTTGTGCTCACTGGTTGTTTGGTTAACTGGTTTGTCGAGATGTGCAGTAACCACGGTTACGTGAAACGGCTTTGTCGTGTGGGCGGGGCCTCGGCGTGAACGTCCACGGCAACGCTTCCAAAAGTCGACGACCCCGAACGTTTGACCCACCGAGTGTTTTCTTGTTTGTTTCAGACACGGTGCCTGAAGACTTCCAGAACCACCGGAAGAAAGTCATGATGCACATTCAGGTTTGAGTGGATGGACTGTTGATAACACACACACACACACACACACACACACACACACACACACACACACACACACACACACACACACACACACACACGGGGGGATTCCGTGGATTTTTTGCGCTGACGATGAACAAACTCTTTACCGCCCCCTGCTGAGAGCCGATAAGCTAAAAGTCACACGCTTGTTCTCCGTACGTCGACGTGTACAAAACTTTATGGAAATAAACGACAATAATAAACAACCAAACAACAATCCTGCGTCTTTTTCTACGTTTTTTTTTTTACTCCAGAGGAAACGTGTGAGGACGTTTACCTGCTTTTTAATCGTTTGTTTTTTGTTTTTTGACCTCCTTTTAAAGTCTCTCTGTTCATTTTAACACTTTGAGATGTTTTAATGTGAAGTGAGTTATTAATAAAAATGATTGTTGTTGTTGTTGTTGTTGTTATTGTTGTTGTTTTACAGTGTGTTTGGAGAAAATGTCACAGGGGTTTGTTCTGCCTGGTTTCGCCGAACTTCTCTGGTCTGAAGGAGGAGTTGTGAGGCTGGTGGGGGCCCTTGGAGGCTCCTGGAGGCCCTTGGACTGGTGGGGGCCCCTGGAGGCTCTTGGAGGCCCTTGGACTGGTGGGGGCCCCTGGAGGCTCCTGGAGGCCCTTGGACTGGTGGGGGCCCCTGGAGGCTCCTGGAGGCCCTTGGACTGGTGGGGGCCCCTGGAGGCTCTTGGAGGCCCCTGGACTGGTGGGGGCCCCTGGAGGCTCCTGAAGGCCCCTGGACTGGTGGGGGCCCCTGGAGGCTCCTGGAAGCTCCTGGACTGGTGGGGGCCCCTGGAGGCCCCTAGATCGGCGGGGGCCCCTGGAGGCCCCTGGACTGGTGGGGGACGAGTGCAATATTGGAGCAGTGACATGACAACAATGCACCGCATCCCGGACCTCCCGACCCCGGGATGAAACACACAAAAACACACACACATACACTGGTCCTGGTCCTGGTCCTGGTCCTGGTGGTTTGTCTTCTACAATGTTCTCTCGTTCAGAGCTCATTGTTCTTTGCTTCGTGTGTGTGTGTGTGTGTGTGTGTGTGTGTGTGTGTGTGTGTGTGTGTGTGTGTGTGTGTGCGTGTGTGTGTGTGTGTGTGTGTGTGTGTGTGCCTAATGCGCCGTCTGCTGGAGAGTCAGGCATCATTACAGGACAAGGTCAAATGAATTCAGTCATTATAATGATTTGATTTGTTATTTGTGCAATTCAGTACCGTGGGCTGTAG